>NC_134896.1:12705616-12738116 GCF_041734735.1 Babylonia areolata | reverse complement strand
GTACTCTTGATCTCTTTGTGAGTGACTTTTCCGTATTGTTTCGGTTTTGTTGTTGTTGTTTTTTGTTTTGTTTTTGTTTTTTGGTCCCATGTTCCATTTTTTTTGTTATATCACTCATTCCTTACTTTTTTGACACTTTCTCTTTTCTTTCATTCTTTTTTTTTTAATACTTTTTTTTTTTGGGGGGGGGGGGTACCTGTGTTGGATGTTAGATACGAAATAAACGAAGGGTCTATGTCCACCACCTGAAATAAACGAAGGGTCTATGTCCACCACCTTGATTATTACTGACCAGACGCTGTTAAATTGTAGTAATTAGAATTGTGTCCTCAATAAATAAATAAATAAATAAATAAAATTAAGGTAAAATCTGGCCAAAGACAATGTCAATGACTGTCGTTGCTGGAGAGCATTGTGCGGTCCCATTAACTGCAACACAACGCAAACGCAACGCAACACAACGCAACGCAACGCAACACAAACACAACACAACACGACACAGCTAGGCCGGACATGGCCTCGGCCAGGTCTGAATAATGTCATTCAAGACTGGCCAGGCGAGTATCAGCCTAAAATGGTGTTCGTCCTTGAGTTGTTCTCTTATGTAATGAGTCGATTGGTGCCGAAGTCGGTGCGTGCATATTGACCCGAGAAGTGTTATGTCTTGTCTACTGGTAGCGCCCTTGGTCATGTTACGTTTTTCGTGGGTAGTGTCTTGATCATTTTGTTCGTGGGTAGTGTCTTGATCATTTTGTTCGTGGGGTAGTGTCTTGGTCATTTTGTTCGTGAGTAGTGTCTTCATTTTGTTCGTGGGTAGTATCTTGGTCAATTTGTTCGTCTTGGTCATCCTGTTCGTGGGCAGTATCTTGGTCATTTTGTTCGTCTTGGTCATCCTGTTCGTGGGTAGTGTCTTGGTAATTTTGTTGGTCTTGGTCATCCTGTTCGTGGGTAGTGTCTTGGTAATTTTGTTGGTCTTGGTCATCCTGTTCGTGGGTAGTATCTTGGTCATCCTGTTCGTGGATAATGTCTTGATCATTTTGTTCGTCTTGGTCATCCTGTTCGTGGATAATGTCTTGATCATTTTGTTGGTCTTGGTCATCCTGTTCGTGGGTAGTGTCTTGGTCATTTTGTTCGTCTTGGTCATCCTGTTCGTGGATAATGTCTTGATCATTTTGTTCGTCTTGGTCATCCTGTTCGTGGATAATGTCTTGATCATTTTGTTGGTCTTGATCATCCTGTTCGTGGGCAGTATCTTGGTCATTTTGTTGGTCTTGGTCATCATGTTCGTGGGTAGTATCTTGGTCATTTTGTTGGTCTTGGTCATCCTATTCGTGGGTTGTGTCTTGGTCATTTTGTTCGTCTTGGTCATCCTGTTCGTGGGTAGTGTCTTGGTCATTTTGTCCGTGGGTAGTATCTTGGTCATTTTGTTGGTCTTGGTCATCCTGTTCGTGGGTAGTGTCTTGGTCATCCTGTTCGTGGGTAGTGTCTTGGTCATTTTGTTGGTCTTGGTCATCCTGTTCGTGGATAGTGTCTTGGTCATTTTGTTGGTCTTGGTCATCCTGTTCGTGGGTAGTGTCTTGGTCATTTTGTTGGTCTTGGTCATCCTGTTCGTGGGTAGTATCTTGGTCATTTTGTTGGTCTTGGTCATCCTGTTCGTGGGTAGTGTCTTGGTCATTTTGTTGGTCTTGGTCATCCTGTTCGTGGGCAGTATCTTGGTCAATTTGTTGGTCTTGGTCATCCTGTTCGTGGGTAGTGTCTTGGTCATTTTGTTGGTCTTGGTCATCCTGTTCGTGGGCAGTATCTTGGTCAATTTGTTCGTTTTAGATGGTGTTCGTGGGTAGTATCTTGGTCATTTTGTTCGTCTTGGATGGTGTTCGTTGGTAGTATCTTGGTCAGTTCGTGGTTAGTGCGTCCTGGTCATATGTTTTTCGTGGGTAGTGTCCAGGTCACTTGCTTTACGTGGGTAGTGTCTAGGTCACTTGCTTTATGTGGGTAGTGTCCAGGTCACTTGCTTTACATGGGTAATGTCCAAGTCACATGCTTTACGTGGGTAGTGTCTAGGTCATATGCTTTACGTGGGTAGTGTCTAGGTCATATGCTTTACGTGGGTAGTGTCCAGGTCATATGCTTTACGTGGGTAATGTTCAGGTCATATGCTTTACGTGGGTAATGTCCAAGTCACATGCTTTACGTGGGTAATGTCTAGGTCATATGCTTTACGTGGGTAGTGTCCAAGTCACTTGCTTTACGTGGGTAATGTCTAGGTCATATGTTTTTTCGTGAGTGGTGCCTTGGTCATAGCAGTTGGTTTCCTCGTCATGTGTTTTTCGTGGTTCGTGTCTTGGTCATTTGTTGTTCTTGAGTAGTGCCTTCGTCATAATCTGTTCGTGGGTGATGTCTTGTCATTATGTTCGTGGGTGAGTGACCTCATGGTCATGTTATTGTTCGTTGTTTATCATATTGTTTAGTGGATATGTTTGGGTTATATTGTTGGTGGGAGATGTCTTTATTATATTGTTGGTGGGAGATGTCTTTGTTATATTGTTGGTGGGAGATGTCTTTGTTATGTTGTTCGTGGGAATGTCTTTGTTATGTTGCTCGTGGGTGATGTCTTTGTTAAATTGTTCGTGGGTGATGTTTTTGTTTTGTTGGTCGTGGGTGGTCTGGAGCGTGTGAATTCTCTCCAGTGTGTGTGTGTTCGTGGTTTTGTTTACCGGAGGATGTCCGGGTTTGTGCTGTTCGAAAATTAAGGCCATGCAAGAGGAAGTGAATAGTTTCCGTGTTCGTTAAGACCCCCCTGCCCTCTCTCTCCCCCCCCCCCCCCTCCCCCCCCTTCCCCCCCTCCCCTCCAATCCTCTCCTCCCTGTGGGGTTAAGTGTACTTCGTTGACAAACACACTGCGTCAAGTGAGCTACAGGTCTCACGTGCACGCTGTTCGGTCCGTGAGCTGTGCCGCCATGTTAAACCCTTCACTGTGAAAGTGGGCATGTTGACTGTTTAGTTCGTGTGTGTGTGTGTGTGTGTGTGTGTGTTTGTGAATGCACGCGCGCGCTTGCACGCACAAAGAGGGATTCACCTCAGACACCAGCACAATGATAATTATTATTGTCCATTAATTTGCTGACCATGATTGATTGATTAGAACGCGCAAAGCTTTTAGCCCCAACCCCCACACCCCTCCCGGAACCCCCAACCCTCCCCTCGCCTTTCATGATCTCCATCATCGCTCCGCCTCCAACACCGCCCCACGCCCCCCACCTCTATTTCCCACACCTTTTCGCTTCTCTATCCACCCACAGCTCAGGTTGTGGCGGGGATTCTGTCATACTCGACAACCTCAGAGAAGGACTTACCAACCAGCCACCTAAGCTATATAGCGCTGGTTGTTTCCTGTTGATTGGGCAATCAGTTGTTTATAATGTCGTTGAGTTTCACTGTCAGGCGTTAAGTGCATGCATAATTTGTATTTGTATTTGTATTTCTTTTTATCGCAACAGATTTCTCTGTGTGAAATTCGGGCTGCTTTCCCCAGGTAGAGCGCGTCGCTACACAACAGCGCCACCTCTTTTTTTTTCTTTTTTTTTCCCCCTGCTTGCAGTTTTATTTGTTTTTCCTATCGAAGTGGATTTTTCTACAGAATTTTGCCAGGAACAACCCTTTTGTTGCCGTGGGTTCTTTTACGTGCGCTAAGTGCATGTTGCACACGGGACCTCGGTTTATCGTCTCATCCGAATTACTAGCGTCCAGACCACCACTCATGATCTAGTGGAGGGGGAGAAAATATCGGCGGCTGAGCCGTGATTTGAACCAGCGCACTCAGATTCTCACGCTTCCTAGGCGGACGCGTTACCTCTAGGCCATCACTCCACACCTTGTTTGTGTACCCGTCAGAGTGGATTTCTTCTGAGAATTTTGCCAGAGGACCACACTTGTATTGCCATGGGGTTATTTTTTTTATTTTTTTTTTTTATCAGTGCGCCAAGTGCGTGCTGCACACGTGATCTCAGTTTTAGTGTCTTATTCTTAACGACGAGACGCTCAGTATGAATTTCTAGTCAAACTTGGGAGAAAGCGTGAGACTGGGATTCAAACTCAGACCCTCACGGGCACTGTATTGGTAGATATGCTTGTACACTGTTCTGCCACCTTCCTCCCTCCTCGACAGAGAGGAAACGTGGCATTGCCTGACAGCGTGACGTGTGTGTGTGTGTGTGTCCAGCCTTTTAAACATTACTGCTGTACATATATGTCCAGACTTTTAAACATTGCTGCTGTGCATATATGTCCAGCCTTTTAAACATTGCTGCTGTACATATATGTCCAGCCTTTTAAACATTGCTGCTGTACATATATGACCAGCCATTTAATCATTGCTGCTGTACATATATGTCCAGCCTTTTAAACATTCCTGCTGTAAATATATGTCCAGCCTTCTAAACATTGCTGCTGTTCATAAATGTCCAGCCTTTTAAACATTGCTGTTGTACATATATGTCCAGCCTTTTAAACATTGCTCCTACACATGTATGTCCAACTTTTTAAAACATTGCTTCTGTGTACAAATGTGTAAACTTTTAAACAATGCTGCTGTACATATATGTCTGACCTTTTAACATCGCAGCCATGCATACATGTCTAACCTCTAAAACATTGCTCCTATACAGATATTTCCAATTTTAAACATTGCTGCTATACGTAAATGTCTCACCTTTTAAACATCGCTGCTGGGCATATATGACTGATCTTTAAACATTGCTGCTATGCATACATGTCAAACCTTTTAAACATTGCTGCTATGCAGACATGACCAACCTTTTCACTATTCCTGTTATGAGACATGTATGTTCAACCTTTCATACATTGCTAACACACATTGTATGCCTAACCTTTTAAACATTCCTGCTATGTATACATGACCAACCTCAGTTAAAACATTGCTGCTATACACGTATACGTCAAAGATTTTGAACATTGTTGCATTGTATGTATTTCTAACCTTTTAACTTGCTGCTTCATCTTTTAAAACGTTTCTTCCCTTCTGTTTTTTTTTTCTTTTCCCAAAACCCTCAATGCTGACGCCACCACCAACCACTACGACCACCAACCACCACCACCGGACGTTGCAGGCCAGGAAGGCGCCTTCAAGAAGATCAAGTCAGAAGGAGCCAGCCCCGTCTCACTGTCCCTCTCCCTGTCCTCCTCCTCCTCCTCCTCCGCCTCGGCCTCCGCCGCCTCTTCAGCAGCAGCAGCAGCAGCAGCGGGGGGAGGAGGAGGAGGAGGAGGTTCCTCGGGCCTGGCGCCGCCCGGAGGCCAGCCGCCGCAGCAGTCCCCGCACGTGCAGCAAGCCAACTCGTCGTCCCCGGCCCAGGGGCACACGCCTAGCACGGGCACCTGCCCGACCCCGGCCCGGCGCCGACACCGGACGACGTTCACCCAGGAGCAGCTGAGGGAGTTGGAGAACGCCTTCGCCAAGTCGCACTACCCGGACATCTACTGCCGCGAGGAGCTGGCCCGCATCACCAAACTGAACGAGGCCCGCATCCAGGTGAGGAGTGGGAGGGGAGGCGTGGGGTAGGGGGTAGGGGGTAGGTGCGAGGGTTGGGGGGTGTGGGTTGGGGGATGTTCGGTGGTTCGTTTCGGTTCGATTCTGATGAATTAAGTCATGAATAGTTCTTCTTTTTTTTTATTTTAATTTCTTTTTTTTAAACACACACGGACATACAAATATACACAGACACACACCAGAGCGACTCATTCTTTTGTTGTTTTTTTTCTTTTTTTTCTGTTTTTAACTTATACAAGCAATGCTTGTTTCTTGCTTCGCTTTGCTCGACGTGAATGCTGTTCAGGAAAAAAAAGTGTTATATATATATATATATATATATATATATATATATATATATATATATATATATATATATATATAATTTATATACACGCACACACACACACACACACACACAATACACTGCATCCAATAAAACTAGGATGGTCTGTCCATCTCCTGACCATGAGGAACATTTCTCTGGTGTTTCTGAAAGCCATTGTCATATCATGTCGTGAGATCTACGAGGTCTTGCCAACCTGACGTGTCTTTGTGGAGATCCCATGGCCCACACTGAGAACGGTGCAAGAGCCCCCCGCACAGAGAGAACTGTGTGTTCTGTAGCACTCTGATGCCCTGCACTCCTGCTCTGTAGCACTCTGATGCCCTGCACTGTGCTCTGTAGCACTCTGATGCCCTGCACTGTGCTCTGTAGCACTCTGATGCCCTGCACTCCTGCTCTGTAGCACTCTGATGCCCTGCACTGTGTTCTGTAGCACTCTGATGCCCTGCACTCGTGCTCTGTAGAATTCTGATGCCCTGCACTGTGTTCTGTAGCACTCTGATGCCCTGCACTCCTGCTCTGTAGCACTCTGATGCCCTGCACTCCTGTTCTGTAGCACTCTGATGCCCTGCACTGTGCTCTGTAGCACTCTGATGCCCTGCACTGTGTTCTGTAGCACTCTGATGCCCTGCACTCTGCTCTGTAGCACTCTGGTGCCCTGCACTGCTCTGTAGCACTCTGATGCCCTGCACTGTGCTCTGTAGCACTCTGGTGCCCTGCACTGTGTTCTGTAGCATTCTGATGCCCTGCACTCCTGCTCTGTAGCACTCTGATGCCCTGCACTCCTGCTCTGTAGCACACTGATGCCCTGCACTCCTGCTCTGTAGCACTCTGATGCCCTGCACTCCTGCTCTGTAGCACACTGATGCCCTGCACTCCTGCTCTGTAGCACACTGATGCCCTGCACTCCTGCTCTGTAGCACACTGATGCCCTGCACTCCTGCTCTGTAGCACTCTGATGCCCTGCACTGTGCTCTGTAGCACTCTGATGCCCTGCACTGTGCTCTGTAGCACTCTGATGCCCTGCACTCCTGCTCTGTAGCACTCTGATGCCCTGCACTCCTGCTCTGTAGCACACTGATGCCCTGCACTCCTGCTGCTTTTTCTTCCTCTTCTTTCCTTTCCCTTTGTTCTTTTTTTTTTTTTAATCTATTTTCATTTTATTTTATTATCATTATTATATTTCTTACAGTAAGAATATGTCTGAAATGATTCTGTGCCTTTAGTACATGAAAATCCATTCATACACTCAGTTTTTCTCTGTGAACCCAGTACAATGCGCAGAACACACACACACACACACACACACACACACGCACGCACAAACACATGCGCACGCACACGCACGCACAAACACATGCGCACGCACACGCACGCACACACGCATGCAAGCGCAAACACACACACACACACACACACACACCGAGCAAGATTGTGCTTAATAGCCCCAAAAGCACAGACAGTTAATGAAAATAATTCTTACAGAGTCGAGATATACTTACTCTGCCTCTCGAGAACCTATACATTTCAGTGCGCGCGCGCGCGCGTGTGTGTGTGTGCGTGCGTGCATGTGTGTGTGTGTGTGTGTGTGTGTGTGTGTGTGTGATGTCTGTCTTCAAGCAAAGAGTGGAAATGAATAGTGAGTAAGGATGAAGGGATATAGGAAAACAGAATTGTACAGTGACTGGTTTGAGTGAGACACTAACGCTGAGCTTTTTTTTTTTTTTTTTTTTTTTCATCATAATTATTATTTATGTATGTACGCTTATATATATATATATATATATATATATATATATATATATAGAGAGAGAGAGAGAGAGAGAGAGAGAGAGAGAGAGAGAGAGAGAGAGAGATTTTTTGTTTCTCAAGGCCTGACTAAGCGCGTTGGGTTACGCTGCTGGTCAGGCATCTGCTTGGCAGATGTGGTGTAGCGTATATGGATTTGTCCGAACGCAGTGACGCCTCCTTGAGCTACTGATACTGAAGAGACAGACAGACAGACTGGACCGAGGGTCGAAGAGCACACCTGTACCATCAGATCACACAAGGTCTGTCCTGTCCACCATCCGTTCACAACCTTTCCGCTTGAATTCTAGACTGTAGTTCTTCATGGCATTCTTGGAAAACGTTGTCAAGACAACACAGGCCCTTTGCTTTAACCACTATGCGCGCTCCCTTCAGTACGCACGAACTGATCTGTCTCACCGTTGGGTGACGTCGTCCGGAAATGCCCCCCTGCTCCTGGGGGGGTGGGGGGGGGGGTCCTGGACCTTCTCCAGCAGCTTTACAAGGGGGGAGGAGGTGGAGAGGGGGGGGGGCGGGGCATTTCCAGCGACCTCACCGAACGGCGAGACAGATCATCACCTTTCCGTGACGCCACGCCTCTTACCTTTGAGGGAGGTCACAGGATGTGAGCATGCAGGACCAACTCTGAGGTCCTTCCTTTATTGTAGGGCGGCCTGGCTGTTCTTCATCTCCAGAAGGTGTGAAAAACAGCGGTGGAAGGTGTGTGTGGTGGGGGGGTAAGGTGCGGAGGGGGGGGGGGGGACTGTCGGGTAGACGCTAACAGAAGGTGTGATAATTTATAGGAAGGTTGGTTGGTTGAAGGGGTTTGGGAAGGTGATGTTCTCATGGCGTGATTGACTTCTTCGCGCCGATAGATGCTTGGGACACGGACATTAATATTTATAGGTTTGTGGGTTTTGGGAAGGTGATATTCTCATGGCATAACTGACTTCGCACGGACGCGCGCGGGACGGACGGTCACCTGTTTCTTTTACATTTTCACGTGAACTATGACAATGTGGCATCCATGTATTATCATTATGATGGCTGTCACAGCCACTGAACCATTGTTGTGGAGGGACGTGGACGCGGCGGCGGTCCGTAGAGAAAAGGTTTCCTGGCTTGAGAAGAAGCGAAAATTGCTGTTCATATGTGTGGCATTTAACTCACTCCAGACGTACAGCCAGACTTCTTCATTTCTTTCCCTTATAACAGAGACCATGTCTAATAGCCAGTGTTTCTTTCCCCCCTCCCCCCACACTCACACCCCCTCGGCCCCTCCCCCTTCCCCCACTCCACCCGCCCCCCATCTGATGTCCAGTGAGTGTTCTGAAAAGTCCAACCTATAGCTTGAGTCCTTAGAAATGTGGTATTGTTCGTTTTCATCCGCGTCTTCAATCTTAGAGCCTTCTGTCACAGATGATTTCAATGCAATGACGTCAGCAGCAGTAAAACGGCTGCCTTCGTCGCTTGTTTTCTCATTCGTACCGAATGGGTTAAATTGATATTTCACGTTTCGGTCTGGTTTCACGTGTTTCCGGTATTAAAAAGAATAAAATAAAATGATTGATTGATTTTTCAGTTAGATTTAATCAGTTAAAAACTGAACTAATGACAGTTTCTGATCAAATTGTTCCAGTTACACTGCCACTGCGATTTGGAGAAACAGTCTTACAGGAAACAGTAACCCATAAACACCTAGGAGTTTTCATTCAGAATAACTGTAAATGGGATAACCACGTTAGGTCAGTTATATCAAAATGTACAGTTCTTATCGCTTGTCTCCGTTCATTCAAATATCGACTCAGTCGTAGATCCCTTGAAACTATGTACAAATCGTTCATCATGTCCCACTTCGATTTTACAGACATTATTTGGGACAGCTGCACAGATAAACTAGTTAGCTCAGGACTTAGAAAACCTTCATTTAGATGCTCTTAGAACAATCGTTGGAGCGATTCGTGGCGCAAGTCACCAAAAGCTTTATGTTGAGTTTGGATTTACACCTTTGAAGGAAAGACGTCGTCGTCACAAGATCATTATGTACAATAAGATTGTTAACAGTTTTGCCCCTCTTTATCTTATCAAACGCTTACCTCAACTTGTGTCCGATGTTAACCCCTACCACCGTAAAAATCCCTTGGAGAGACAGGTCCCTTACTGTAGAACAGCACTATATAAATCTTCCTTCTTTCCTTCAACTAATGGAACGAACGATCTGCCTGATGTAATTAAACAGTCGGATTCCTTTAGCTGTCTTAAACGTTTTGTTAGTACCACTGATACCATAGTACCAAGGTATTGCTATTTACCCGACAGACTCACAGAAATAGTTCTTTGTAGGTTCAGACTAGAAATGAGCGAGCATGACCTATTTAAACGACATCTTTCAGACAATTCGTCATGTGCCTGTGGCTCTGCAATTGAAGATGTACCTCACTATCTGTGGCGATGCCCTCTTCACAACGAGGCTAGAGCCCAGACGATCGACCTTCTGTCAGATGACGTTAAAACCGATGCTTCAGCCCTTATATTTGGAAGACGAGATAAGACTATAGAGGGAAATAGAGAAATATTTTTTGTTGTAGGAAATTTTATTAATATTTCTGAACGTTTTGAAATGGACTGATGTGTGTGTGTGCGTGCATTTGCACGTGTGTGTGTGTGTGTGTGTGTGTGTGTGTGAGTGCATATATATATATATATATATATATATATATATATATATATATATATGCATATATCATGACACATGACTGCTATTTACTTGATCAATATAAGCTGGTGGCGCGGCATACTTGTAAAGTTCCCTTAAGGTTCAGCAATTTAGAATTTGCAATGCGTAAGCGAATGCGTCATTTTGACTCCCCCCCCCCCTCCCCCCACCAATCCCCCCCCCCCCCCCCCCCCTATTTCTGCTTGTTTCACTTATTATTTATTATCTTTTGCCTTTCATTCCAGCTCGTGTTCTTTTATTTCTAAACTGCAGCAATAACCAGTCTGGAGCACGGTTATAAGCTTTGCCTGTTGTGCTCTGACTCATATGTAATACGGCTGCTATGATGATGTTTCTGTGGAATAGATTTGTTTAAAAGAGACAGAGAGACAGAGATATATATACATTCTGAAGTCCCTCTGTCAAGACCTTAAAATAGAAAATCACCAAGCGTCCTACCTACACCTACTGCCCCCCCCCCCCCCCCCACACACACGCACAAATATCCCCTCATATCTCCCTCCCACTCCCCCCCTACCCCCCTCCACCCTCCCCCGTCTCCCTTCCCCCCTCCACACACACACACACACACACACACACAAATCTTATCATTTTGTTACGCAAACAGTATGACCTATCCATCTTATACAACCGTTTGCATGAAACATCGTCATCACCTTCGTCATCATTACAAAAGCTACCCTCTACTTCCGCCGCTGTTGCTTTTGTTGTAAATCGTTGTTTATCTCAACATTTCTGAGGCAGCGGAATCTATTAGTTATCAACCTTTTTTTCTTTTTCTTTTTTCTCAAGGCCTGACTAAGCGCTTTGGGCTACGCCGCTGGTCAGGCATCTGCTTGGCAGATGTGGTGTAGCGTATATGGATTTGTCCGAACGCAGTGACGCCTCCTTGAGCTACTGAAACTGAAACTGAGGTAGCAGATCTTTATTAAGAAGACACGACCTGTATTGCCATTTTGTAACATCAATAAATACCTTTTGAATAAAGTATTCCTCTCTCATGGATGAGGGAGCTAAAATAATAGAAAAAAAATCAACTGAAATGATCTGTTATGAGAAGATTTCTTGAACAGAGGCGGCTGCGTATGTAGCACAGTGCTAATCTGTTCTAGTTAACTAAATGTTTTCTTAATGCAAGGGATTAAAAAAAAAAAAACCACAGATTATCATTAATGCGAGAAGATATCGTTAACGGAGGGGTTGGTTTTTTGTTGTTGTTGTTGTTGTTGTTTTTTTTTTTGTTTGTTTTTTACAAGCGTGATAGGCGTATAGGACTCGTATTCTGTATTCAGTTTGCCTTTTGCTTCAAAGCAAAGACAAACAATAACAGCATAAAACAAACATTGGACAAGGGTTATTGTCAGGGTTTTTTTTCCCCAAAAGGATTTGCTAATTAGGAGGGGAAGAAAAAAACAACAAATAAAAATGAAAACAACAAACAACAACAACAACATAAAATATCGGAAAATTGTTATCGTGAGTTGTTGGTTTTAAGACTAGTATACTAATCTGTGTCCAGTTGTCTTTTTTCTTTTTTTCTTTTTTTCTTTTTTTTTCTTTTCTTTTCTTCATTCAACAACAGCAACAAAAACAGCAAAAAACGACAATCATTATTGCGAGAAGATCTCTTCAACAGAGGTGTCGTCGCCCAGTATTAGCTGAAGGAGAGAAACTGTGCGGGCTAATCTGTGCCAACTTGAGTTTTACCACTTGCACAACAAGACAGACAAGACAGCACCACCGCCACGGCGACACACTAATTAAAAGACCCGATGCCGCCAAACTGCAACGAGCAGGGCAGGGGGTTGGGAGGGGGCCGGGGGGACGGGGGGCGGGGAGGGGGGTGGGGAGCATGGAGGGGCATATAGAGAGGACAGGGCGAGAGAAGAGAGGGGAGGGGCGGAACGGACGATTATGACAATAATTAACACGCACGCTGTCGCTACGAGGAAACTCCAAGGGGAGGGAGGGTGGGAGGGAGAGAATCTTTTAGGGAGGATGAGGTTAGGGGGGTGGTAGTGGGGGTTGGGGGGGGGGTAGGAGATGAATTGTAGGCGGCAATACAATCCCCAGGACTAAAGAGAGAGAGAGAGAGAGGGAAAGAAAAAAAAAAAAAAGAAGTCAGGGTGTAAGGGAGACTACGCTCCGGCACCATCCCCACCTCCTCCTCTCCTCCTCCCTCCCTTGCCAAAAGCTGAGAAGAAACCCCGGGGCAGTTCCATTTGGATAGCCTGGCAGCCAGCCGCCATGTTGACGGTTCGAGTGCTGTAATTACCTCCCCCTTGACGTTCCCAAGCGATCGGAATGCTCTCCCCTTCTACCTCCTCCCCCCCCCCCCTCTCCCCCAACCCCTCTTCGTCTCGCGCTGTCACGCGGAATCTCGGCGACAGACGGCGCCAAGGGCCGAGGCTTTGCAGGGGGGAAAGGGGGGTGGGTGGGTGGGGGAGAGGAGGGGGGGGGGGCGGAGGACTATTCCCTGCGGAGGGTCCAGGGCTAGGCGTCTGACAGCTCCCAGCTCGCTCGTGGCTCCTGCACAGTTGGTCTGCTAATGGGGCGAGGGCCCCCGCTAAACCCCTGCACTGACCCGCCGGGACCCTGCCCCTGCACTACCACCACCACCACTACAGCCACCACCGCTGGAAACGTCAGTGGTATGGTTGGGTTGCTGGTTGTGAGGTTGGGGTTGGTTATCGGCTGGTTTGGTTGTTGGTTGTTAAGTTAGGTGTTGGTTTGTAAGGTTAGGGTTGGTTATCGACTGGTTGGTTGTTAGGTTAGGGTTGGTTGTTCGGTTAGGGTTGGTTATCGGCTGGTTGGTTGTTGGTTTTTAGGGTTGGTTGTAAGGTTAGGGTTGGTTATCGGCTGGTTGGTTGTTAAGTTAGGGTTGGTTATCGGCTGGTTGGTTGTAAGGTTAGGGTTGGTTATCGGCTGGTTGGTTGTTGATTGTTAGGGTTGGTTGTAATGTTAGGGCTGGTTATCGGCTGGTTGGTTGTTAGGTTAGAGTTGGTTATCGGCTGCTTGGTTGTTAGGTTAGGGTTGGTTATCGGCTGCTTGGTTGTAGGTTTTTAAGGTTGTTTGTTAGGTTAGGGTTGGTTATCGGCTGGTTGGTTGTAAGGTTAGGGTTGGTTATCGGCAGGTTGGTTGTTGGTTTTTAAGGTTGTTTGTTAGGTTAGGGTTGGTTATCGACTGGTTGGTTGTTGGTTGTTAGGGTTAGTTGTAAGGTTAGGGTTGGTTATCGGCTGGTTGGTTGTTAGGTTAGGGTTGGTTATCGGCTGATTGGTTGTAAGGTCAGGGTTGGTTATCGGCTGGTTGTTTGTTAGGTTATGGTTGGTTATCGGCTGATTAGTTGTTGGTTTTTAAGGTTGTGTGTTAGGTTAGGCTTGGTTATCGGCTGGTTGGTTGCTGGCTGGAAAGGAGGAAGGCAGGCTGCAGAATGATTGTTAAGACGCTCATCTGCCGATACATTTTCTAGTCCGTGAGGGTCTGTGGAGGTTCGAATCCCCCCCGGTCTCAGTCACTCTTTCTCCCGAGTTTGACTGGCAGGAAAAATCTCCAACTGAGCGTCTAGTCTGTTCGAATGAAACGAAAAACCGAGGTCCGCGCGTGCAGCATGCACTTGTCCGTACTGAAAAAAAAGAACCCGTGGCAACGAGAGAGTTGTATTCTGGCAACAAAATTCTGTAGGGAGAATGAATCCTACATAAGTACACAAATGTATCTTCTTCTTCTGCGTTCGTGGGCTGCAGCTCTCGATCACGTTCACTCGTATGCACACGAGTGGGCTTTTACGTGTATGACCGTTTTTACCCATGCCATGTAGGCAGCCATACTCCGCTTTCGGGGGTGTGCATGCTGGGTATGTTCTTGTTTCCATAACCCACCGAACGCTGAATGAATTACAGGATCTTTTAACGTGGGTATTTGATCTTCTGCTTGCATATACACACGAAAGGGGTTCAGGCACTAGCAGGTCTGCACATATGTTGACCTGGGAGATCGTAAAACTCTCCACCCTTTACCCACCAGGCGCCGTCACCGTGATTCGAACCCGGGACCCTCAGATTGAAAGTCCAGCGATTAACCACCCGGCTATTGCGCCCGTCACACAAATATATTATATGCGTACACTCAAGGCCTTACAAAGCGCGTTGGTCAGACGAAATTTCTTCATATAACATCACTGATTACACCAAATCGATCGCTTTGAGAATAAACGCACATTCTGAAACACAACAAGCAAGGCTAAATCAACCGCAGACTGAAAATTTTAAAACAAACAACCAAAAACACACAACAACAAAAAAACTGACAATGCTTCTTCTCATGATGTCACAAAAGAAGACCGCAAACTCTTGCTTGGAACAGTGCTCCCGGGAGTGGCGGCGCTTGTCACGTGTCAGCACGTGCAGCCAATCATATAGGCACACGACCCGGTCACGTGCAGTGCTGGTGGATCTCGCCGTCGAAGCGAGAAAAAGGGAGCTAATCCACACGGGCGGAACATTCCTTGTCCAGAGTTCATCGCCATATTCTTTTTTTCTTTTTTCTTTTTTTCTTTTTTCTTTTTTTTTTTTTTTCTGAACAGAATACATGATGAGTGAGATAAGAGTTAAACAATCGATGTGAAGGGAAAGGAAAATTGTTATGGTGCATGGAAAAAGATGAACACGACACTCACGCATGCAAAGAAATGCACACACACACACACACACACACACACACACACACACACACACACACACACACACACACACACACAAACACACACACACACACACAACATAAACACAAACACATTCACAAACACACACATGGACACACACACAAACACATAGATACAAAAAGTAGGCACGTGAGCGCTCGTGGGTGAACACACACGCACACGTGCACGTACGCACGCACACACACACACACACACACACACACACACACACACACACACTCCACACGCGCATGTACACGTACACGTATCACCACTACCGGGGTTGTTTTAACGGTGAATAATAAATACAAACATAAATTCACAAACACTGAACAAATCAAAAAAACTCGGCGATTTAAAAAAAACAAACCGACTGTTTCGAACGCGAAAAGTGGAAGGGTATATAAAACGCTGTGAAAGGGTAGGTACGTGGAAGACAAGAGAATACTTGATGGTGGTGGTACCGAAAGTATGCTCCAGGGTGTCATTATAGACCTTTTCAGCTAACACCATTGTTGGAGGAAAGTTGGGATTGACGACTACAGCGAGGGGAGGGGAGGGGAGGGGAGGGGAAGGGGAGGGGGAGGGGAGAGGGAAAGAGCGGGAGAGTAACGGAGGAGTGTGTGTGTGTGTGTGTGTGTGTGTGTGTGTGTGTGTGTGTGTGATAAAGAGTGTGCTGAAAATGGAAAAGAGATAGAAGGAAGAAAAGAGATAGAAAGATATCTAGATAGACAGACAGAATAGAATAGAATAAACAGAATAGAACAGTATAGTACAGATTTTATTGTCATGAAACCTCAAGGTTTATAAGACACAAGTGCAATGGTAAATGAACAAATGATGATCATCCTCATTGTATCCTCCCTTCCTGAGCGTCAATGTGCATATTATGATTATTATTATATCATTATCATCATTGCCCCAACTGTGTGTCTTTCTCCACCTCCTCTGTCCCACGCCAAGGCACCAACCCCCCCCCCAAGACCCACCCCCTCACCCCACCCAACCCCACCACCGTCCCAGTCTGTGGACGTGATATATATATAGATATGAAACAGAGCACTGCACTGTTGCTGGAAACTTGTTGTGGCTACCCCTTACTATTATTGTACAGAATTGGATGTGCATCGATGCTCTGCTATCATTGTACTGCCACCAACTGCACTGTACTGCCGCCGTTCTTTTTCTGTCTCTGGACCTTGCGATTGGAATGAACTTCCTCTTTCGCTTCGTCAAGTCTCCACACTCAGCTCTTTCAAGTCTGGCTTTAAAAAACCCACCTCTTCCCAAAATAGCCTCCCTTGCCTGCCTCTTCCTTGTCTTTAGTTTCTACAGTTTTAGAGTTATGCATGCGTGTGAGTGACTGGTGCGAAAGCGCTTTGATTTGTCTCTGCACAAGATCCAGCGCTATATAAATACCATTATTATTATTATTATTAACTTCTTTAAGTAATTTTACGGAGTCCCCTGTTAATGCTAATGCTGTTATCTCTCTCCATACGAACGGCGAAAGAGACGACGTTAACAGCGTTTCAGCCCAATTACCATCATCAA
This sequence comes from Babylonia areolata, assembly GCF_041734735.1. Lineage (NCBI taxonomy): Eukaryota > Metazoa > Mollusca > Gastropoda > Neogastropoda > Buccinidae > Babylonia > Babylonia areolata. The sequence goes on along the minus strand of NC_134896.1, from coordinate 12,721,450 downwards.
AATATTGCAAGCGGAAGGCTCTTATACTGAAGAGGTGAATGTTGACAAAGAATACCACAGTTCTGACGACGGAAGCTAAAGGTTGGGTCATTCAGACACCCACTGGACATCCGAGGGGTCTGTGTAGAGGAGAACAGAGGACTGGCCGTACTGAGTGAGTTAATTAATGGCTAACAAGGCTTTAGCAGTGCGTTGTGTGCCTATGCGTATGCTAGACTTTGCGGCTGCATGTTGTTTGTGTGTGTGTGTGTGTGTGTGTGTGTGTGTGTGTGTGTGTGTGTGTGTGTGTTGTTATTTTCAGCATTGTAGCATGTAAGGATCAGTAGACGGGTTTCGATATTTTCGTCCATGAAACTGCAACTGCGAACATCCATTAATTACAATACTTATTCCATTAAATAACACACACACACACACACACACACACACACACACACACACACACACACAATTCGGAGTTAACAAAGTCTGAAATAAAACCTGTTAAAAAAAAAACCCAAAAAAACCCCAAAACAAACGACTGACAAACAAACAACAAACCTGTCTACCACGACCACCATCATTTTGCACACACTGAACTGAACTGTCTCAAATGAACGGGTTCAAAACAAAAAGCAAACAAACAAGACTTCTCAGTCGTGGCTGTGTTTGTGTGTGTGTGTCTGTGTGTGCCGTGGAAGCTGCGATACGTAGCCTAGAAATGAGTGTGTGGAGGAGGGGGTAGAGGAGGTGCAGGGTCATGTGTGTGTGTGTGTGTGTGTGTGTGTGTGTGTTGGGGCTCATGTACGTTTATGTGTATTTGACTGTGCTTTCATATGTATGAAACTGCATGTTTGGTGCATATCTGTTATGCATGTGTGGGTGTATGTGTGAATGTGTGTCTTCATGTTTTACATTTATTTGCTTATTTATCATCATTGTTGTCTTATTTATTTATTTATTATTATTATTATTACTACTACTACCTTTTTTATATTATAATTATTATTATTATTATTATTATTTATTTATTTACTTATGTACGCTTATCTATTCTGCTGGTCAGGCATCTGCTTGGCAGATGTGGAGTAGCGTATATGGATTTGCCCGAACGCAGTGACGCCTCCTTGAGCTACTGAAACTGGCTGTGTGCAAAAGACCGCAACTTGAACTTTGCTTGGGATGGCACGCCCCAGAAGTGGTGGCGTTTGTTTCAAGCACGTGCAGCCAATCATTTGCACGCGACCCGGTCACGTGCAGTTTTTGAGCATCGCTGAGAAAGAAAGAGAGAGAGAGAGAGAGAGCACAACGGCACAGAGTCATCTCTGTCCCTATAGTTCATTAATTTTCATCGCCACAATCGGTTTTTTTGGGGGGGTTTTCCCGGGGGGGCGGGGGGGGGGGGTTACCCGCTTCCCTGAAATAAAATACATGATGAGTGAGATAAGAGTTCAAACGATCGATATTATTAAGGCAAAGGAAATTTGTTATGGATGGCATGGGATGGGATTAACACGTTCTCACACATGCAAGGAAATGCATACACGCACACACACGCACACACACACAAACACACACACACACACACACACACACACACACACACACACACACACACACACACACACACACACACACACACACACACACACACACAGATCGATATGATATGCACTGAAAGGACTTTATTGTATCAAAACGATCGATATGCTATGCGCTGAAAGCAGTGATATGCATTGAAAGGAGTTTCTTACCAGTACCATAGTATCACATTCACACTTGCACAGAGCTATACATATGATACTTGGGCGCACAAGGGCGTGCAGACGCACGCGTACGCACACATACACATACATGTACATTGACACACACACACACACACACATACACGTGCACGTGCACTCACACACACACATACACATGGACACAAACAAGCACTCGCACATTTGTATTTGTATTTGTATTTCTTTTTATCACAACAGATTTCTCTGTGTGAAATTCGGGCTGCTCTCCCCAGGGAGAGCGCGTCGCTATACTACAGCGCCACCCTTTTTTTTCTTCTTTTTTTTTTCTTTTTTTTTTTCCTGCGTGCAGTTTTATTTGTTTTTCCTATCGAAGTGGATTTTTCTACAGAATTTTGCCAGGAACAACCCTTTTGTTGCCGTGGGTTCTTTTACGTGCGCTAAGTGCATGCTGCACACGGGACCTCGGTTTATCGTCTCATCCGAATGACTAGCGTCCAGACCACCACTCAAGGTCTAGTGGAGGGGGAGAAAATATCGGCGGTTGAGCCGTGATTCGAACCAGCGCGCTCAGATTCTCTCGCTTCCTAGGCGGACGCGTTACCTCTAGGCCATCACTCCACTATACATAGATGCACACACACACACACACACACACACACACACACACACACACACACACACTCACACACACACACGCTCACACACACACACACACACACACACACACACACACACACACACACACATTCACACACTCACTCACACACACACACACACACACACACACACAATCTGCTACTGTTATTGTACCACCACTACCATTTTGTACTGCCGCCACTGTATAATATAAAAACAGCTTCACCAAAATATGTAAAAACTCCATCACGACAATGACTATAATGACAGTGTCATGATACAATTTCCAAAAAAACAACTAACCGACTGTCTAGAAGTGCGAAAAACGAAGGAAGATGTACCTTTTGTGACAGGTTTGGGGGATGAGAGGGGAGGGGAGAGGAGGGCAGTAGGGGTGGGGGGTGGGGGTAAGGGAGGGCGGTATTGGGTGTGGAGGGGGTTGGGGGGGGGGTGAACTGGGTGATGGAGCGGGGGGTAACGAAAGAATGCTCCAGGGTACCATTAGTTCTTTTCAGCGTATGCCATTGTGGATGAGGGAGGAGGGAGGGTGAGAGGGAGTGCGGGGGGGTAGCTAGTGAGTGAAGTGAGGAGAGACGATCGAGGGGAGGGTGGGGATGGATGGGGGGGATGGGTAGATGGGAGGAAGAGTGGAATGAGAGTGAGTGATTGAGTGAGTGAGAGAGGGAGAGGGAGAAGAGAGAGAGAGAGTCAGAGAGAGTCTGAGAGAGACAGACAGACAGACAGAGACAGATAGACAGACAGAGAGGGGGTGATGGAGGAAGAGTGGAATGAGAGTGAGTGAATGAGTGAGTGAGAGAGGGAGAGGGAGAAGAGAGAGAGAGAGTCTGAGAAAGTCTGAGAGAGAGAGAGGAAAAGAAAGAAAGAGTCTGAGAGAGAGACAGAGACAGGGACAAACAGAGGTGGGGGGGGGGGGTGATGGAGGAAGAGTGGAATGGGAGTGAGTGAGAGAGGGAGAGGGGAGAAGAGAGAGAGAGAGAGAAAGACCGAGACAGAGAGAAGGGGGGGGGAGAGAGAGAGAGTCTCAGAGAGAGTCTGACAGACAGACAGACAGGGGGTGGTAGAGAGAGTCTGAGAGACAGACAGACAGAGAGTCTGAGAGAGAGACAGAGAGAGAGAGAGAGAGAGAGAGATGCAGACAGACAGAGAGACAGAGAGAGAGATGGGGGGAGGGTGTTGCGATGAATAATTCTCTAAAACTCTCTATCTCTTCTGCCGTCTCCTCACCATTCTATCGCGTCTTTTTTCTTTTCTTATAATCATATGTTCATTCATTCATCTTCTCTCTCTCTCTCTCTCTCTCTCTCTCTCTCTCTCTCTCTCTCTCTCTCTCTCTCTCTCTCTCTCTCTCTTTACGAACAAAGTGAAAATAAGATACTCACTGTAAACTACAGCTCTTGCTGCTGCTTCTGCTGTTGTTTGTGTCCACCATGATTTCAGTTTTCCCGCACGACCACAACTACCGCCATTACTATACATGTAAATATTACACTAAACCCTCTACTACTACCATTACTAATACTCAGATTCAAGTCCAGTTTTAATGGAGTGTCCTGTGCGTGCCTGCACCCATCGTGTTGAACACAGCGCAGGCCTCCAAGGGTGGTGCAGGATTGTTCCAAGGGAGGGTGGAGACAGTCCTTCTCTGGGTCCTCCCCAGCGCCTACGGGTGTTTCTCTTTCTTTCTTTCTTTTACTAACACTCAGATTCAAGTCCAGTTTTAATGGAGGTGTCAAAGCGTGAAGACAGATCCATATACACAGTAACACTTCTGCTTTGAAAATAAATTATATTAAAAAAAGCAGATGCTTGACCTGCGTATATGCCCAACGCGACTTGGTAACTCAGGAATGAGAAGCGCGATTTTTCATTTGCCACGAGATATTTTGTCGGTTTCGTTTTGGGAATGATATAATAGCCGAGTGGCTAAAGCGTTGGACTTTCAATCTGAGGGTCCCGGGTTCGAATCTCGGTGGCGCCTGGTGGGTAAAGGGTGGAGATTTTTCCGATCTCCCAGGTCAACATATGTGCAGACCTGCCAGTGCCTGAACCCCCTTCGTGTGTATACGCACGCAGAAGATCAAATACGCACGTTAAAGATCCTGTAGTCCATGTCAGCGTTCGGTGGGTTATGGAAACAAGAACATACCCAGCATGCACACCCCCGAAAACGGAGTATGGCTGCCTACATGACGGGGTAAATAAACAAAACGGTCATGCACGTAAAATGTTAAATGTTACATGTTTGTCTGAGTGTGTAGTTGTGCGTGCCTGAAATCTGATTGAATGACACGGGAAACGAATGATGAGCGTCCAATGGCAGCCGTCAGTCGGCTCTACCCAGGTAGGCAGCCTGTTGTGTAAATGACTCCGTGTGTGTAAAGCGCTTAGAGCTTGGGTCTCCGACAGAGGATAGGCGGTATATAAATATCCATATCAGATATCCATATCAATTTATCTATTTCCATTGTAGCCAGAAACAAATCAACAATTACCCACAAATGTCTGGCGTTTTCTGTCTTTCTGTCTGTCTGATAGTTTTGCCCGTGTAGGCTGATGGATGAATCAATAAATGATGAATAAATAAAATTGATAAGCACATGTAGCAAAATCCAGCTGCCATTTCATTGGCTCAGATGGTTTATCCATTTTACTGTTCCCTCATTGGACCGAACTCCTCTCTCTCTCTCGCTCGCTCGCTCGCTCGCACTCTCTCGCTCCCTGCCTTTGCGTCTCTAGTCTCTCTGTCTCTGTTTCTATATGTCTCTGTCTGTCTGTCTGTCTGTCTGTCTGTCTCTCTCTCTCTCTCTCTCTCTCTCTCTCTCTCTTTGGTCCGTGCTCTTCTTCTGCTCCGCTTCATCGAACAAATTCATCCGCCGATGCCTCTCCTCCTGCTCCTCCTCCTCCTCCTCCTGCTCGGAAAAACGAAGGGGGACAGATGGGGGAGAGCAACAGAGAATGCACTTGTTTCCACTGTCTTCCTCCCCCCCCAAACACCCCCTCTCTCTCTCTCTCTCTCTCTCTCTCTCTGTCTCACTCTCCGTCTCTCCCCATCACCCCTATACCACCCCCTGGAGCGAAACGCTGTGTGCGGTTCAGCCAAGCAGACTTAAGAGCCCTTTCCGTTGACTGCAAGGTCTGTAGGACCCCCCCCCCCCCCCCCCCCCCCCCCCCCCCCCCCCCCCCCCCCCCCCCCTCCTACTCCCGTACCCCTTTACACCCCGCCCTTTATCACCTCCCTTACCCCACCCTCCCAGCCTGTCCCCACCCCACCCCTCCCCTCCCCTCCCTTCCCTTCACAGCCGCCACGTCCAGCCTCCCTATTGTTTGGGGGGAAAGAGGGCGGTTGTGGGGGAGGGGGTGTGTGCCGGGGGGTGGGGGTGGGGGGGTGGGACGGGGGCGGTTGTCGGTACTGGATGGGGTGGGATGGGATGACGGGTGTTAGGTTTTCCAAATGTCACCCTGCTCAAAGAAAGTCGGTCTGTTACGGATCGTCATCATCATCATCATTGTCATCATCATCATCATCATCGCCGTCGTCGTCGTCATCATCATAGTCAAAATCATCATCATCATCACCAACACCACCTTTACCACCACCACCATCATCATCATCATTATCATCATCATAATCATCGTCGTCGTCGTCGTCATCATAGTGATCATCATCATCATCACATTCACCACCACCACCATCATCATCATCACCGTCGTCATCCTCAATATATATCAGTATCCTATCGACGTCAATATAGCTTTTATCATTTTTGACTCACTTGTGTAAACAAAGTGAGTATGTTTTAACCAGGTGTTCGGTTGTCTCTGTGTGTGTGTGTGTGTGTCTGTGTGTCCGTGGTTAACTTTAACATTGACATTTTCTCTGCAAATACTTTGTCAGTTGACACCAAATTTGGCATAAAAATAGGAAAAATTCAGTTCTTTCCAGTCATCGTGTTTAAAACAATATTGCACCTCTGGGATGGGCAAAAAAAATGTTAAAAAAGAAGCCAAATTATATGCAGACTGCATTTACTGTTATATTTATATTTTTTTGTATTCTTTAAACTTGGCACTTTGACCTCTTATTCTGACACAACAACAAGAGGAGTCATTATTATCATTTTTTGTTCAAACAGGAACTTCTTTTGCTAAGCATGGAATTTTTATTTATTATGCAAACGTTTTGGTGCAGATAGTAAAAAAAGGAAAATTACTCTGTAATTAATGCTAGGGGACTTAATTTATCACAAGTGAGTCTTGAAGGCCTTGCCTCTCTTGTTTTCTGTTTTGGAATGATCTCTTCTCTACCCAATAGGACAAAGCCAAAAAAAAGTTTCTTGCGTCTGTCAAGGGGAAATACTACTGTGCAGTTAACAAAGGGTGTGTGAAGTGTTCTATGAGGGGGGGGGGGGAATTTTGTTTATTGTCCCGTCACACACATCGGTGATTGAAGATGTAGTCACCGTCACCGATCCCTCAGATTCCGAATCCTTTGGGGCGCCTTTGTAGCTTTGTCAACCACCTTTCTCCAGTCCTCGCGTCTCTCGGCCGCTCTCAGGGTGTCTCTCAGCTCCATGCCTGTCCACTCTCGGATGTTGTCCTCCCATCTCTTCCTTTGTCTGCCTCTTCTTCTTCCTCCCCTCACTGTGCCTTGTAAGATTGTTTTAGCAAGACCAGAGGAGCGTGTGACAGAAGATGTAGACATTTTGTTAAAGTATTTATGAATACATTTGAGTATCATCGGTTAGAAGGGGTGGGAGATGTGAATGGATGGAGGGTTGGGGGGAAACTGGGCAAATGAGGGTGAAATGAGGGGGAAATTTGAAAAAAAAAAAAAAATCTAAATACAATTACAGGAAATTACTTAAAGGACTTCGTAAAAGAGAAGTCGTTAAACTGACAAGCGAAGGGTTCTTTGATTCTTGAATCTTTTGAAGTTTTTTTGAACATTCGGAGTGATATGAACGAGGTCGTTTGTTTCCTTCGAGGCAAGAAGCTGTTATTGTATTAAGATAAGATAAGATAAGAATAACTTTATTATCTCCAATTAGAGAAATTTGGTCAGGTGCATTATCACAACATAGACAAGTAAACAACATGGAGACCATCACTGTAAAAACAACAACAGATATTAGGATTATAACGAAGAAGTAAAAATACCACATACATGGTTTCGCAATTTCATTCCACACATTGCAGGCAATGTTAAAAAAATAAATAAATAAATAAAATAATAAAATGAAATAAAATAAACATTATTTGAAATATGATTGTGAGCATGACATACTATATTGTACACCGATTATAATTAAGATAAGAATAACTAAATTATCTCACAAGATAAATTGCATCAGGTGCGGCAAAACACAACCAGACAATCAGTACACACACATAGATACAACATTAAACATTACTAATAAACATATGTTTCCAAATAAAAGCATTTCGCATATTAGCTTTAAAATAAATGTAATTAATGATTATCACAACGTAATTATTAACATAAATATATTTAAAATGAAAGTTAACATCATGCATTTTATTGTATTGAACATTCATCCTGCATATTTGCAGGATTCAATGTTCTGTACTGAATTGAATTGAATTGAACTAAACTGAATTGAATTGATTTACAGTGCAGTGTAGTGTAGTGTAGTGTAGTGTAGTGTAGTGTAGTATCTTTTTGTCACAACAATTATTTCCCTGTGTCAAATTCGGCTGCTCTCTCCTGCTACAACACAGTACAAAGCCCACCTCACATTTATGCCTCTAGGGATATTTATTTTATTTCTACAAATCAAATTAGATTTTTCTACATAATTTTGTTAAGGGGCAACCTTTTTTTTCTTGCCGTGTGTTCTTTTATGTGCTCAGAGAGCATGCTGCAAAAGGGGACCTCGGTTTATCGTCTCATCCGAACGACTAGCACCCAGACCACCACTCACGATCAAGTATAGGAAGTAAGGGGAGTTTTAAAAAAAAAATTTTAATTCCGGTCCAGGAGCCAGTTGCATTGCTTGGTTCTTTTTGACAGTTACACGTGGCTAAATGCCTACGTTGACCGAACCACGCCATTGGTCAGTTCCATACTGCACACAGTTAGTAGCGGGTTACGACCATACTAGGCTCTTCCGTCCGAGCAATGCAACTGGCTCCACCAGGTCCGGGATTCGAACCTTTGCACACTCGCTTCCTAGTCGGTCACATTCCCCACCGGGCCACCGTTGCTATTTTCATGTTTGTACATAGTGTATTTTTGGTTCAATGAATCACACACACACACACACATATGTGCATAATAATTTGCACGTAAACAATGGGGAAGGGGATTCAGAATCGGATGATTTATTTTATTCATAATTATAGGCCATTAGGAGGAAGGTGGCAGAATGGTTAAGACGCTCAGCTGCCAATACAGAGAGTCCGTGAGGGTGTGGGTTCGAATCCCGCTCTCGCCCTTTCTCCTAAGTTTGACTGGAAAATCAAACTGAGCGTCTAGTCTTTCGGATGAGACGATAAACCGAGGTCCCGTGTGCAGCACGCACTTGGCGCACTGAAAAAGAACCCACGGCAACGAGAGTGTTGTCCTCTGGCGAAATTACATAAAATGAAATCCACTTTCATAGGTACACAAATATGTAAGCATGCACTCAAGGCCTGACTAAGCGCGTTGGGTTATGCTGCTGGTCAGGCATCTGCTCAACAGATGTGGTGTAGCGTGTATGGATTTGTCCGAACGCAGTGACGCCTCCTTGAGAAAGTGAAACTGAAACTGAAACTATAGGCCATTGCCCCTCATAGATGAAAGGGTGCAGTATACAACATTATCAAACCTACAAGTGCACAAGGTGAAACAATCATCAAAGGAATCATGATATCATAATTGAGTGGGGAAGGAGGGAGGGGAGAGAGAGAGAGAGAGAGAGAGAGGAGTGTGTGTGAGGGGGGGGGGGGGGGATTTTCAGGGGCATCACGTGCTCTAGGATTCACCGGTTTTCCTGGTTCTTTTTGTTTAGTCATCGTCGCTTCGTCCGTCGAGGCCTCTACTCTGCCTTTTTCGCCTCGAGTCGTGCGTAGAGGGGGGGGGGGAAACGGGGAATCGGGGGGACGGGGTGGTGGGGGGAGTTGGGGGGGGGGAAGGGGGAGGGGGAAGGGGCGGCAAAAAGGGAGGATGGGGAGCAGGGATAGAAAGTGTATGGGAGTGGTGGTAGAGGGGGTGGTAGAGAGGGTGGTAGAGGAGGCGAGAGGGAGGTTAGGGTAGGGATGGGCAGGGTAGGGTGGTGTGTTTGTGGTTGAAGGGTGCTCGATCGTGTTCAGAGCGTCGGGACCCCAAGAAGAGGGGGGACGGGGGCGGGGGGGGGGGGGGACCTTTAAAGTCAGGAGACGTCCACGTCACTGGCTGCGGAACCGTCGACCGTCATTTGAAGAGAGAGCTGGGTGATGTGTCGATTAAAAGCTTCTGCCTTCCTTCCTTCCTTCCTTCCTTCCTTCCTTGCATCCTTCCTTCCTTCACACACAAGCCTTCTTTTTTCCCCCTCCGCCGATCCTTCCACAGCTTTTATACACAAGGAACGGTACCGCTGTCAGCAGGGGGTGGTGGGGTTGGTGGGCGGGGGGGGGGGGGGAGGGCGAGGGGGTGGAAGGGGGAGGGTTTGCAAGGGAGAGGGGGGGGGGTTGTGTGCAGTCAGGGCTGAAGAAGAAGATCAAGTGAAGTGGACACTACCAGCCTGCCTGGGGCTCTTGACAACTCCATGGCTCGTGCACTTCGTGAGGTGTGGTGTGGTGTGGTGTGGTGTGGTATGGTTTGGGATGATGTTGTTGTGGTGTGGTGTGGTGTGGTGTGGTGTGATGTGATGTGGTGAGGTGTGGTGTGGTGTGGTGTGGTGTGGTGAGGTGTGGTGTGGTGTCGTGTGGCGAGGCGTGGTGTGGTGTGGTGTGGTGAGGTGTGGTGTGGTGTTGTGTGGTGTGTTGTGGTGTGGTGTGGTGTGGTGTGGTGAGGTGTGGTGTGGTGTGGTGTGGTGTGGTGTGGCGAGGCGTGGTGTGGTGTGGTGTGGTGTGGTGTGGTGTGGCGAGGCGTGGTGTGGTGTGGTGTGGTGTGGTGTGGCGAGGCGTGGTGTGGTGTGGTGTGGTGTGGTGTGGTGTGGTGTGGCGAGCCGTGGTGTGGTGTGGTGTGGCGAGGCGTGGTGTGGTGTGGTGTGGTGTGGCGAGGTGTGGTGTGGTGTGGTGTGGTGAGGCGTGGTGTGGTGTGGTGTGGTGTGGTGAGGTGTGGTGTGGTGTGGTATGGTGAGGTGTGGTGTGGTGTGGTGAGATGTGGTGTGGTGTGGTGTGGTGCGGTGTGCTTTGGTGTGGTGTGGTGTGGTGTGCTTTGGTGTGGTGTGGTGTGGTGTGGTGTGGTTTGGTGTGGTGTGGTGTGGTGTGGTGTGGTGTGGTGTGGTGAGATGTGGTGTGGTGTGGTGTGGTGCGGTGTGCTTTGGTGTGGTGTTGTGTGGTGCACTGAGGGAGCTGACGGTGTTTTTTGTTAGTTGCTATGGCTGTGAGTGAGTGTTAAGTTCGTTTGGCGGGAAGGGGTGGGGGTTATTAATAAATGTATTCATGCGTACATGCATATGTATATATATATATATATATATATATATATATATATAATTACACACACACACACACACACACACACACACACATATATATATATATATATATATATATATACATACATACATACATACATAGAGAGAAAGAGAGATACACATAGATAGGTGGTATATATGGTCCCCACATAGATCGTACATGTGGTCTTCACATAGACATGTCTATATTGGTCCTCACATAGACATGCTCATGATATACATTAGTATGCCACCCCACATAGACATACACAAATAGTCCCCACAAACACATCACACAAGGACCCACGCACAATCATAATCAAATGGGCCCCACACGAACATGCATGGGAAGGTTGTAAGCTCAGGCTTGTTCTCAGGTTTTCTTAATTGAACGCTCTATTTCACCTTGTTTCTTGATATTAAAAATGTTTTAAAACAAACATTCATGGGCTCTACATATAAATCTCTCTTCATATGTACATACCTACACATTTAGAGTGATGACCTAGAGGTAACGCGTCCGCCTAGGAAGCGAGAGAATCTGAGCGCGCTGGTTCAGTCGGATCACGGCTCAGCCGCCGATATTTTCTCCCCCTCCACTAGACCTTGAGTGGTAGTCTGGGCGCTAGTCATTCGGATGAGACAATAAACCGAGGTCCCGTGTACAGCATGTACTTAGCGCACGTAAAAGAACTCACGGCAGCAAAAGGGTTGTTCCTGGCAAAATTCTGAAGAAAAATCCACTTCGATAGGAAAAAAACAAATAAAACTGCACGCAGGAAAAAATACAAAAATATGGGTGGCGTTGCAGTATAGCGACGCGCTATCCCTGGGGGGGAGCAGCCCGAATTTCACACAGAAATTTGTTGTGATAAAAAAGAAATACAAATACAAATTTATTTTTTGATAAAAACGACAATCCGAAGATCATAAAACTACTGGAAACTCAACCACTTTGTTTGTGGTGCCGTGACGCCCACGTTCTCTCGTAAACACGAGTGGGTTTGTACGTGTATTCATGACCGTTTCTACCCCCGCCATGTAGGCATCCATACTCCGGTTTCGGGAGGGTACCGAGCCACGAGCCAGGTTTCATTGGATGATGTAAGACATGCAAATTTAGAAATGATACTGATAAATCAACGCAGTCTATGAATATGGAATAAAAGTGCTATAATCCGTGTTAAAGACACCAGTGGCTCTTATTTCGTCCGCTACAATTTCAGTTTCAGTTTCAAGGAGGCGTCAAAGCGTTCAGGGTCATCCATATACGCTACACCACAAATGCCTATAAAAGGGAGGAAGGGAGCGGAGAACAGATTCTTAAACCTGAGCACAGACCCAGGGCGTCGGTCAGGCCTCGAGAGCCAATCAAAATGCGTTATTTTTCATTCCGGAAGGGGTATCTTCTTCTTCTTCTTCTTCTTCGTTCGTGGGCTGCAACTTCCACATTCACTCGTATGTACACGAGTGGGCTTTTACGTGTACGACCGTTTTTACCCGCCACGTAGGCAGCTATACTCCGTTTTCGGGGGTGGAAGGGGTATAAGCACTTGCAACAACTGTGATTCACTCTTTTGGAAAAAAAAAAAAAAGGGTCACAGTTTTACCGGTTGGTCATAGTTGATTATCATGATTTTTCATATTTTTATCTCTTTTTTTCCTTTTTTTCCCCACTGATGTGACGCAATGACAGTAACTCGATTTTGGAGTAAGCAATTGCAAGTTACGCGGATGCAATGTGTGCAGCGTTTATGGATAATCCGCATGCTTTGAGGCATCCTTGAAGCTGACTAAAACGGACAAAAAGTGCTGTAGCTGCCAGTATTATGGACTGGTAGTTTTTACGTTGAGGTCGAAGGAGTTCCATCTTGCTTTTTCAGACCTGGATGGCTTCATAAAGATGTTTTCATCCCCCGGCAAGGCCTTCGTGTTCGGCAAAATCAAGACCAACAATTGATATATAAGGAAATGGTGATCATCGTTACTCCCCCCCCCCAACACCCCTTCGCTCCCCCTCCCCTCCCACCCCCTTCTCCCCCTTTGGTCACATTGCAAAGACTTTCCAAAAGTACTTTCGGAGCAACTTCATCTGCAAACGACATGTATATAAATAGGAATATAGGTGGCGCTTCGCGAGGGGGCGACACGCAGGTGTTTGTGCTCTGCGTTTCATTCGTGATTTTGCTGTCCTCGCCCTGTCCTTGTGCTTTTATATTGTTTCAAAGTGGTGTGCAAGGTGTTAAAGATGAAGAGTGTGACAGTAGTGAGGGTGTTTGTGTTGGTGCTGGCTGTATTCCGGACTAGTGTTTGTGGTGTTTTTGTGTCACCGGGTGGTTTATATGTATGAAACGATGTATATGATATTTTTTTACATTTGTATCTTCGTAATATTTGTTGGGGCTGTTGTTGGCTTTTACAGTTATGGTCCCCATGTTGTTTACTTGTCTGTGTTGTGATAATGCATCTGACCAAATTTCTCCAGTTGGAGATAATAAAGTTATTCTTATCTTATCTTATCTTATCTTATCTTATACAATATGTTGCAGTCGTAAAAAAATTTTTTTTTTAAATCCTACATCCAGGATTGCGGAAAGAAAAGCATTGGCAGAGGAGGGTGGGGTTTTTTTTGCATTAATGACGTCAATATATAGCCGTTTTCTCAAGATCTGCGGAGATCTGTGTGCGAGAAGCTTAGTTACACTCGAAAACTACAACATGGTCCATTCAATTTCTCTTTTATGTTCATTCTAGTTAATTCAGGATCCAGTTTCGGTTTCAGTTTCAGTAGCTCAAGGAGGCGTCACTGCGTTCGGACAAAACCATATACGCTACACCACATCTGCCAAGCAGATGCCTGACCAGCAGCGTAACCCAACGCGCTTAGTTAGGCCTTGAGAAAAAAAAGAAGAAAAAAAAGGGGGGAATAAATAATAGATAAGCTTACATAAATAAATAAATAAATAATAATTATAATATAGAAAAAGGTAGTAATAATAATAATAATAATAATAATAATAATAATAATAAAATAATAAAATAAAATAAAATAAATAAATAAATAAAAATAAAATAATAAAAAATAAGACAGCAATGATTATAAATAAGCAAATAAATGTAAAACATGAAGACACACATTCAGGATCCACTTTAAGATATCTATATGCAGTAAACACATCGATGATGTAGTGAGTGTCACTCTGTGTGTTCTGAGCATAAGTTGTGTTTATTTACTTTCGATTGTGAAGTAGACGAACGATGCCATGCCGTCTTGTCTTCTAACCAAACATGGCAACCGGGAAGCGGGATTATGGATTTTTTGGATTGGGATAGAACCGCAACGAAATAAACCGTTGGTAATCCGGAAATACGGCTTATTTTGGAAGACTTACAACCTGTTATTGATATAGCTGTGAAGTTTTTTCCTACTATGTTTAATTCAAATTTTATATTGGCAGACAAAGTATTGCCAGACAAAATGAATTTGTTAAAGTTTTACACGGACACACGCGCACACACACACACACACACACACACACACACACACACACACACACACACACACACACACACACACACACACACACACACACACACACACACACACACACAACCGGAACACCAGGCTATAAAATGGACTAACTTTGTTTACACGAGTCAAAAAAAGGGACAGGCGAAGGCATTAGTTTGTTTGTGGGCAGCAGTGTGTATCGCAGTCCCTGGAAGCACTAGACTACTGGTTTCTACGTTTGTAGATCGCCTTAAGTTTCTGGTTGTGCATGTGTGTGTGTGTGTGTGTGTGTGTGTGTGTGTGTGTACACGAATGGGAACAAGTAGAGGTGTTTTCACCAAAGGAAGAGAACAGGATGGCTGTACAGTCTTGTCATCTTCAAGACATTGTCTGCATCTTTGCTGAATTTCTCCCCCATAAGTCTGCGGCCCCGCCCCTCCTCTCACACCCAAAGCGACATATGTTCAAAATCTTTTAGGACACTTGCATGACGATGCCCCGACCATTTTCACGGCAAAATTGCTTGTGAGAGAGGAGGGGGGGGAAAAAAGCGTTGGCTGTGGCAACAAGGGCAGTAATCAAGGTATCATGGCCAATGTGATTTGAAAGGGGGAAGGAAAAAGAGGGAGGAGGAAGAGAGAGAGGCGAGTAGAGGGAGTCCATCATCAAGGTATCTTGTCCTGATCTTATTTTCCCGACGCTTGCCGCTAGTACAGACCCAGACACTAAAACAATTTACTAACCACCACCCCGACTCTGCCCCCCACCCCCACCCCCCACCCACCCCCGCCCTCCCACTCCCACCCTTACAATTCACCTTGGAATTAATTCTATAACAAGCGGGGTCTTGGATGCAGCCAATTGCGAAATGTTTAAACGAGTTTGGGAAGCACCGTTTTGCCAAAGTCGGCTCGCCGCAGCAGCACAAGGCAAGAGCAGCAAGAGCAGCAGGAGCAGCAGCAGCAGGAGCCACGTCCACCATCACAGCCACAGCCACAGCCCAGCTACACCTCGTGTGACCCCCCACCCCCACCCCCCACCCGCCCCCCCCGCCCCCGCACCCCTCCCTCCCCCCTCACACACACACACACACACCGCCATCTCTGTGCCGTGCTCGGTTGGACCAGCGATCTCCAACGATCGGTGAGGTCCTCTCCAGAGTCTATCTGGGGCCACGAGGGCTGAAATTGGATTTGTCGGGGACGGGAGGAGGAGGAAGAAGGAGTATGTTAGTGTGTGTTGGCGGGGAGGCGAGGGACGAGGGGTGGTGGTGGGGGGTGTGTGTGAGTGGGATGGAGGGATGGAATGGGGGGGGGGGGTGAGGGTGTAGAAGGGAAAG
>NC_134896.1:12688116-12693116 GCF_041734735.1 Babylonia areolata | reverse complement strand
CACACACACACACACACACACACACACACATACGTACATATTCACGCACACACATACACACATGTACATATTCACACACACACACACACACACACACACACACACACACACACACACACACACACACACACTCACGTACATATTCACGCACACACATACACACACACGTACATATTCACACACACACACACACACACACACACACACACACACACAGAGGCATACAAAAAGACTGTAAGCTATAAGGGGGGAAATGGGGGAAGGGGAAGGGGGTCACAAATAGAGAGAGAGAGAGAGAGAGAGAGAGAGAGAGACTGAGGGAGGGGAGGAAGGAAGGAAGGAAGAAGGCAGAGGTAAGAAGGTTGGGGATGGTTTTAGGAAATCCGTTTATTTGTTGTTGGTTTTTCTTTCTTTTTCTTTTTTTTCTTTTTTATTGTTGTTTTGTTTTTTCCCTTTCTTTTTAATCCTACAGAGTTCTTATTCTTATATCCGATTAATTTTTTTTCTCTGTATAACAAACTTCATTTGAAAAAAAAAAAGTTATGAAAAATCCTATTCTCTTCTCTCCTTCTTTTTTTGTTGTTTATTTCCTTCTGTCTTTCTGTCTTTTCTTTCTTTTTCTTTTTTTTTTATTCTTTCTTTCCTTTTTCTGTTCCCTTTTTTTTTCGTCCTTTCTTTCATTTTTTTTCTCCCTTCTCCATTTTTTTCCTTGCTTAAAAAAAAAAAATTCTGCCCGTTGGGCCTTTTCCTGTCATTTATGTTTTCTGGGCATATTTCGTCTTTTAGCAAACTTCATTCGCATCTTAGGAGATTTTTTTTTCTTCTTCTTCTTCTTCTTCTTCTCCCTCCTTCCCTCCCTCCAGTGTCTTTTAATCTTTTAGAAAGAAAGAAAGAAAGAAAGAAGAAAAATTAATAAGGAGAGAGCAGAAAGGAAATGAAAGAATGTGGAAGTTGAAAGCAAACTTTAATGCAGCTTTCGATTATCTTTTTTTTTAACGCGGGTGAATATTATTATATGCACAGTGTACCCAGGGAGACACACACACACACACACACACACACACACACACACACACACATGTACGCACGCACACACACACACACACACACACATGCTCTGCAAATTTATCCTTTTATCTTTCTATTCAAGGTGTAATTATTAAGAGTTAAAAAGATTTTGGAGGACGTTAGTAATGCATGATTCACAGAAACACACACACACACACACACACACACACACACATATATATATATATATGTGTGTGTGTGTGTGTGTGTGTGTGCCTATCAAAGAACATTTCAGTTTCGGTATCAGTTTCTCAAGGAGGCGTCACTGCGTTCGGGCAAATCCATATAAGCTTCACCAAACCAGCTAGGCAGGTTGCCTGACAGTAGCAGCATGACCCAACGCGTGCTTAGTGTCAGGCCTGTTCTTTTTCAGTGCGCCAAGTGCGAGCTGGTCACGGGACCTAGGTTGATCGTCTCATCCTGAAACAAGAGAGGCAAGGCCTTCAAGACTCACTTGTGATACACTTAATTTTTTTTTTTTAATCCAAGCTTTTTATGTATTGTGTATAATTTCAAAATGTAATGTTTAAGATGAGAAAGATCAGTTTAAAGCGAATTAGGTCCCCTAGCATTAATTACAGAGTAATTTCCCTTCTTTACTAGCTGCACCAAAAACGTTTGCAAAAATATAAATAAAACTTCCATGCTTAGCAAAAGAAGTTCCCGTTTGAACAAAAAATGATAATAATGACTCCTCTTGTTGTTGTGTCAGAATAAGAGGTCAAAGTGCCAAGTTTAGAAAATACAAAAAATATAAATATAACAGTAAATGCAGCAAACGATTTTTTTTTTTATTCAGATAGAGGCTAAAGCCCCTCACTGAAGGGAGCGGGGGGGGGGGGGACATTAAAGAAAGATAAATAAGATTTTACTTGACACACTATGCATCTGCAACACAAACCAACCAAAACATAACTAATACAGATGTTCAACAACATTCACGTCGTAACAATTCTCAATCTCTTCAATGCCTCATATATATATATATATATATATCAATGACCAAGTTACACAGAGTAGACTCATGTCTTGACGACATGAGCAAATGAAATCTAAAGTTAGATGGATCTTCATAATACTTTGGTTGGATTTAGTTTTTGTCTGAGGTCACTCAAGGCAGGGCAACATAACACAAAATGTAGCTCGTCTTCCTTACCGAGATTACATAAACGACAAGTAAACACAGATTCCCTTAAATTTCTGTATCTAAAACAATGAGTAGCAATAGTCAAAGGTTGACAGCGGGATTCAAACCCACACCCTCACCGACTCTCTGTGTTGGCAGATGAGTGTCTTAACCATTCTGCCACCTTCCTCCCCAAAGAACGTTTGTTTGAGTTGTTGTAGATGATGATCAGTGATTATAACTACTGTTAGACTTTTTTCAACCTGCACTGAGGACATAATTTTTGCCTTTATCTGAATTAACGGTCTGTCCGATGTTAAGACAACATGTTCACACTTTTTTTTGTTTTTGATTCGCCAAAACAAACAACCTCCCGCAATCCCCCCCCACACCCCCCCCCAACCCCAGCCCATCCACCCCACCCCACCCCACCCCACCACCACCGCCCAAAGAAATCGTGATCTCAATATCTGACTGTCCTTTTCCCTTTTTTTTTTTTTTTTTTTTTTTGTTGTTGTTGTTGTTTTGTTTTATTTTTGCCCCAAGTGCTTTTTCTATTTCTATCTTACAGCCCCCACCTTTCAAATCTCCCCCCCCCCCCCCAAAGTGTTATTTCTGTTTCTGTCTTACAGCCCCCACCTTTCAAATCTCTCCCCACCCCCCCACCCCCCCCACCCCCCCCCCCCCCCCCCCCCCCCAAGTGTTATTTCTATTTCTATATTACAGCCCCCACCTTTCAAATCTTTTCCCCCAAGTGTTATTTCTATTTCTATCCTACAGCCCCCACCTTTCAAATCTTTTCCCCCAAGTGTTATTTCTATTTCTATCTTACAGCCCCCACCTTTCAAATCTTCCCCCCACCCCCACCCCCCCACAAGTGTTATTTCTATTTCTATCCTACAGCCCCCACCTTTCAAATCTTTTCCCCCAAGTGTTATTTCTATTTCTATCTTACAGCCCCCACCTTTCAAATCTTCCCCCCACCCCCACCCCCCCACAAGTGTTATTTCTATTTCTACCTTACGGCCCCCACCTTTCAAATCTTTCCCCCCAAGTGTTATTTCTATTTCTATCTTACAGCCCCCGCCTTTCAAATCTTCCCCCCACCCCCCCAAAGTGTTATTTCTATTTCTATCTTACAGCCCCCACCTTTCAAATCTTTCCCCCCAAGTGTTATTTCTATTTCTATCTTACAGCCCCCACCTTTCAAATCTTTCCCCCCAAGTGTTATTTCTATTTCTATCTTACAGCCCCCACCTTTCAAGTTCAGTGTTTATACAACGGACTATAAGTGCAGGCTGTTTTGGTTTTTTTTTTTCCCTTTGCATAAGCGAGTGGTGACGTCATGTCCAGATCGGTCACATTCTTCAATGTGTTTTTTGGTTCCTATGTAGACCACACTTGCAGTCAGCAAGTCACCATTAAGTTAGGGGGGTCAAGATTTAGAGGTATACGCGTTTTTGGTGGGGTTTTTTTTGTTTTGTTTTGTTGTGTTGTTTTGTTGTGTTTTTTTTTGGGGGGGGGGTAAAAAAAAAAAAGTAGTGGGCAAGGGGGAGAACCGAGGTGCTTACTTACCCCGTGACGGAAGCTGACTGAACGACACAGGAAAAGGAGCGAAGAGCACCTATTCCGGCGCCAAGTCAAGCATAAGCATAACATGAAATTCTGAAGGAAAAATATTTCTTAAACCATTTTGTACTAACAGAAGAAAACATAACTTTTCTTTTCGTGTCGTTAACATGTGGAACTCACTACCACTTTCAGTTAAATTGGCAAAAAAAAAAAAAAAAAAAAAAGTTTAAGAATTTTCTAGACTGCGATCCAAAATTCAGTAACATGGTTTATGAATTTGACGAATAATTGCTTTGGTATATCTAAAAAGGAAGCACGCAATGCTAACCAAAAAGATATTGATACAAAGAGGGGACGTTTACAGGCCGCGAGTCCTAAAGGCAAAAATGCCAGTCCCTACTACTACTACTACTGTATGCTAGTCAGTCGTGTCCGACTATGACCATCAGAACAGCAGAGGAGGCAACTGCTGTTCCGACTATTTGGGCCAGAATTTGATTATAGTGGAGAGTGTCTTGCCCAAGTTACATCCCCACTCTCTCGGCCAAGAGGGTTTTAGGACAGTCGGCGTTGGGATGGTTCCCAAAGGCCAACTAGCACACAAGGCTGCAGCACTAAGATCCAGTGCAATTTTGCCTCCTAGTTTGAGAGTCATAGTCCTTCACAAAAGACTAAGCTGTAAATGGTTTCCCATTGATTGGAGAAACCATTGATAATACAGCTCTCACTTTGCTGTTGGCCCAAATGTAAACTTATGTCAATCTGTGGTATAAGCCGAGTGTTGGGCCGTAACTACTACTACTACTACTACTACTACTACTACTACTACTACTAAATGCGCTCTCATTCGGTTCTGCCTAAGTGGTAGGCAACCTGCTGTGCAATTGCCTCTTCCTCCGTGTTTTGAACAGTACTTATAATGATAATGATATGATATGATATGATATGATATGATATGATATGATATGATATGAAATGATATGATATGATATGATATGATATATGTACTGTAAAATACTTTTTTTTTAATGCAACCCCCAAAAATATATATCATGCTAGAAAGGGAGACAACGCATGAGGGAAGATCAGTTGAAGAAATTATTTATGGGGGCCGGAGAGAAAGATATATATAGAGAGAGACAGACAGACAGACAGACAGATAGACAGACAGTATCAGTATCAGTAGCTCAAGGATGCGTCACTGCGTTCGGACAGACAGACAGATAGACAGGCA
>NC_134896.1:12683116-12685616 GCF_041734735.1 Babylonia areolata | reverse complement strand
TGTGTCTGTGTGTGTCTGTGTGTCTGTGTCTGTGTGAGTCTGTGTCTGTGTCTGTGTGAGTCTGTGTCTGTGTATGCATTGTATGTGTTGTATTGTCCCTTCCCTAATGAATTGCCTCTGTAAACCCTTTTTAACCGCTGCTGATTTGGTATCGCTCGTCAGTGAAGGCCTGTCACCACCGCACTGAGATAAGACTGAGTCTGTGATAAGATCAAAGTGACAGTCACCATTTATTTCTTTCTGGAACTTCTTCTTCCTTCTAGCGGACTAGACTGCGTAGCTCCGATTTTATTTGGCAAAAAAAAAATTACACCATTGAAATGCACACCATCTGAGCCTGTGACCAGCAACCACTAATTTTTAACACTTGTGTAAACAAAGTGAGTCTATGTTTTAACCCGGTGTTCGGTTGTCTGTGTGTGTGTGTGTGTGTGTGTGTGTGTGTGTGTGTGTGTGTGTGTGTGTGTGTGTGTGTGTGTGTGTGTGTGTGTCCGTGGTAAACTTTAATATTGACATTTTCTCTGCAAATACTTTGTCAGTTGACACCAAATTAGGCATAAAAATAGGAAAAATTCAGTTCTTTCCAGTCATCTTGATTAAAACAAGATTGCACCTCTGGGATGGGCACACAAAAAAATGAAGCCTAATTATATGCAAACTGCATTTACTGTTATATTTATATATTTTGTATTCTCTAAACTTGGCACTTTGATCTGATATTCTGACACAACAACAAGAGCAGTCATTATTATCATTTTCTGTTCAAACAGGAACTTCTTTTGCTAAGCATGGAAGTTTTATTTAGTTT
Organism: Babylonia areolata; assembly: GCF_041734735.1. Classification (NCBI taxonomy): domain Eukaryota; kingdom Metazoa; phylum Mollusca; class Gastropoda; order Neogastropoda; family Buccinidae; genus Babylonia; species Babylonia areolata. Next base: position 12,684,808 of record NC_134896.1, on the reverse strand, counting down.
GCAAACGTTTTAGTGCAGATAGTAAAAAAAAGGGAAATGACTCTGTAATTAATGCTAGGGGACTTAATTTGCTTTAAACTGATCTTTCTCATCTTGAACATTACATTTTGAAATTATACTCAATATATAAAAAGCTTGGAATTTTTTTTAAAGTGTATCACAAGTGAGTCTTGAAGGCCTTGCCTCTCTTGTTTTTAATAGGGTTTTGCTTCTGGAAGTGGGGCCTGGACCCTTCCGGCCGAACTGGGAGGGTTTGATGGTCTTAACCCAGGGTAGACATTTTTGTTTAGGTCTTTCTCTGCCTATTTTTTTTCTGCTAGTACCTAAGTCCTCCTAGTTCCGTCGCGTCTATATCACCAGAAGTGGCGTCTGCGACCTACGCTACCAGATCCAGATCCAGAAGCAATCTGCGCTTGAAACGAATGTCACACTGATCTTATTTCATCAAGTTTCAGCAGTCAAGGGGTTAACTTAGAGTGCTAGCAGGAGCAAGGCAAGGCAAGAAGCTGAGTGGTTAAAGCGTTAGACTTTCAATCTGAGGGTCCCGGGTTCGAATCTCGGTAACGGCGCTTGGTGGATAAAAAGGGTCAATATTTTTTTTTCCGATCTCACAGGTCAACATAAGTGCAGAACTGCTTAGTGCCTGAACCCCCTTGGTGTGTATACGCAGCGCAGAAGATGCAATACGCACGTTAAAGATCCTGTAATCCATGTCAGCGTTCGGTTGGTTGTTGGAAACAAGAACATACCCTGCATGCAAGCCCCTTAATTAAAACGAAGTATGGATGCATACATAGCGGGGTGAATAGACAAAATGATGATGTGTATGTGTGTGCGTGCCTGAAATCTGATCAAAACGAATGATGAGCGCCCAATGGCAGCCGTCAGTCGGCTCTACACAGGTAGGCAGCATGTTGTGCAGATGACCCCCATGTTTGTAAAGTGTTTAGAGCTTAGTCTCCGACCGAGGACAGGCGCAAAGTATCCATGATTATCATTCATTCTACAAGTTTATTTCATGTACCTTTTCGAGGGCATAGAAACATTATACATCAACGTTTTTGATTCACACCATACTAAAAAACAACAACAACAAAAAAGACTGATCTCAAAAAGTAAACACTAAAGCAAAAGGTCCACTCGAGCAAACGGACGGGCAAATAAATACATCATTATTAACAATCAGTTTCCATGACAGCAGGAAAGAAAAGATTCCCTAGCAATGTACAGAATGTTGCAAGAACCTGTTTGTCTTTTCGCTCTTTTCTTTTGATGGTCTGTCTGTCTATCTTTCTGTCTGTCTGTCTATCCGTCTGACTCTCTCTCTCTCTCTCTCTCTCTCTCTCTCTCTCTCTCTCTGTGTCTTTCTCTCAGAGCCTTTTTTGGAGATAACATGATCGTAATTGTATTTGTGTATAATGTCAAGAAAATGAATATCTTTTGTTTGTTTGTTTGTTTGTTTGTTTGTTCTTCTTCTCGAGAACTGAATTTTGTTGAAACTGAATTTATCCCAGTTAAACGAGAGACTCTTGGATAGCATTTGGATTATCGACATTCATTTTCTTTTTCGTGCAGGTATTTAAAAAAAAAGAAAAAAAAAAGAAAGAAAAACGCACAGAAAAATCGAAGAAGACATATTCAGACATCCAGACAGTTACGATGTTGTTTTTTGTGTACTTGTGTTCTGATTCA
>NC_134896.1:12663116-12665616 GCF_041734735.1 Babylonia areolata | reverse complement strand
TGATATTTACACCACGCCACCACCACCCCGAAATCGGAGTATGGCTGCCAATATGGCGGGGAATAAAAAAAGGGTCAAACGCGTAAAAGCCCACTTGTGTGTGGATACGAGTGAACGTGGGAGTTGCAGCCCACGTATGCAGAAGAAAATAATAATAATAATAATAATAATAATTGAAAAAAAAAAATCCTTGTAACATGTCTTCTCACGTTCATCACCATCTACTTCAACAATCGTCATGGTCATTCTTGTTGGTGGTTTTCTGTTGTTTTTCTTTTGTTCGTTTGGGTTTTTTGTTTTTGTTTTTTTCTGATTTGGGTTTGTTGTTGTTGTTATTTTGTTGTTGTTTTTCATCAGTGGCGGCTTCTGATTCCAAAAGAAAAGAAAAAGTAAATTCAGTACCATTTTTTTTCCATCTTGTTCGTAAATTTCTTGCCAAAGACTATATTATGGAGCGAATGTATGGATAGTTAAGATTTTTGTAACATATATGTTTGTGTGTGTTAGTGTGTTCATGTGTGTGTGTGTGTGTGTGTGTGTGTGTGTGAAAACACAACAAAATTTATGTGTGCAGGCGTGTTTGAGAACACGATTCAGCATTAGTCTCTCCTCAGTTTGTGTGTGTGTGTGTGTGTGTGTGTGTGTTTTGTTGTTGTTGTTGTTTGTGTGTGTGTGTGTTTTGTTGTTGTTGTTGTTGTTGTTGTTGTGTGTGTGTGTGTGTGTGTGTGTGTGTGTGTGTGTGTGTGTGTGTTTTGTTGTTGCTGTTGTTGTGTGTGTGTGTGTGTGTGTGTGTGTGTGTTTGTTTGTTTGTTGTTATTTTTTCTGTTTGTCTGTATTCGGGTCGATCTCCACTTCCATGTAGGTAATTGTCACCGCACTAACAACAAGAGAGTCAAGATTTTCAAGACTCACATGTGACAGACACACTGTATCCAGTAATGGAATCGTGAGGGGAGTTGAGGGGATTGGGGAGATTAAACAAATCGTTAAAATGGGCACTGTATTTAGGTAATCCTGCAGTTTAGAATACTAAACTCAGGGGGCCCTTCAAATGAAAAAATAGAGGTTGTTTTAGACTGACCTTGATGCGCTGAGTCGAATGCAACCCTCAGCTAAGCTCTACGGCCACTCCTTGTCAATGAAACAGAGACATAATAAATAGTAAACTCAGTCGGTCACTTCCCGAGCAACTATCGGCGAGCCATTTTGATTGCTGGTGACTGACGCGTTCACCCACGTGATCAGCAGTCAAAATGGCGTGCAGGTCGGGAAGGAGTACTACTTACCGTGCATTTGAGCCAGTTTCGTGGCAAAAGGAGTGGTCTTAGAGCTTAGCTGAGGGTTGCATTCGACTCAGCGCATCGAAGTCAGTCTAAAACACCTTCTACTTTTTCATTTTAACGGCCCCTGAGTTTTGTATTCTAAACTGCAGGATTACCCTGTATTTAATATTGACAAGCTTTGGAAAGAAAAATTCAGGCGTACTAGCGGTATCGAACCACGAATGTTCTGCCCAGAAGCAAGTAGTGTGATCCACAACGTTACGCCACATCTGACGTCAATCGACCAAGTGTTTTATTTTTAGCGCGATGAAATTAGCATTGTATTTGAGGTAATAACAACCTTTAAATCATGTTTTCTTAAAATATCTCGATTACTTTTATAAATTCTTTTAATTCGGTCGTAAAGGAGGCGTTCACATTCCCTACAGCACACTGCAACATCCAGAGATCTGCACAAACCAGTCCGACAACAGGCTGACCGAAACTGAAAGAAACGTTTGATTCAATTTTTTTGTCTTTTATGTTCATTACAGTTAATTCATTATCCACTTTGGAATATTCACATGCAGTAAACACGTGCAGTTAGTATCACTCTATGTGTTCTGTCCAGAATTTGCATTTATTTTCTTGTAACTGCGAACGAGAAAAACGATGTCATACCGTCTTCTTACCAAGCATTGCATGTTCCGGCAACTGGGAAGCAGTAAATGGCGTTTTCGGAATCCGGAACAAACCTTAACGAAATAAACCGTTAATGATCCAGAAATGCGGCTTTATTCGGGAGGCTTACAGCCTATTAATGGTATGACTGTGAAGATTTTTTTCCTACTATACTTAAGCCAAATTTGGTATTGGCAAAGTATTTCCTGGGAAAATGGCAATGTTAAAGTTTACCATGGACACACACACACACACACACACACACACACACACAACCGAACACTGGGTTATAATTAACACTCACTTTGTTTACACAAGTGAGTTTTTTAAAAAATAAAATAAAAATAAAAAAACTACTTGAAATGAATAGTTGGTACACACGTCACGAAAATTGCAACCAGCGTTTCTACTGCCATTTCTTTTCAATTCGAAGTAAAAGAAAGAGAGAGAGAAAAAGAAAAGAAAAAAACAAATAAAAAAGAAAATGAAACCGAAATTTCACCACAGGCTTGCGAACAAGACAAGAAGATTCAAATTTAGTATGTATATCTGATTGA
>NC_134896.1:12508116-12658116 GCF_041734735.1 Babylonia areolata | reverse complement strand
GATCTTTAACGTGCGTATTTGATCTTCTGCTTGTGTATACACAAGAAGGGGGTTCAGGCACTAGCAGGTCTGCACATATGTTGACCTGGGAGATCGGAAAAATCTCTGCCCTTTACCCACCAGCCGCCGTCACCGAGATTCGAACCCGGGACCCTCAGATTGACAGTCCAACGCTTTAACCACTTGGCTTTTGCACCCGTCAAGACAGTCTGTTACAACTTCCAGGCTTTATAAGTCATTTCTCAGCTTATATCACAGATTGACACGTGCTTACAGCTGGGCCAACAGCAGAGTGAGAGCTGTAGGCTGTATGGTTTCCCCGTTACAATGGGAAGTCATTTACAGTTTGGTCTTTTGTGAAGGACTCTGAAATTTCGAGGCAAGTTTGCACTGGCTCTTAGTGCTGCAGTCTTGGGGGCTAGTTGGCCTTTGGGAACCATCCCAACGCCGACTGTCCTAAAAACCCTCTTGGTCCAGAGAGAGGGGGTGTAACTTGGGGCAAGACATTCTCCACTACAATCGAATTCTAGCCCAGATACTTGGGACAGCAGTTGCCTCCTCTGCTGTTCTGATGGCCACAGTCAGACACGACTATCATACACAACACCACAGCAGGACGGACTGAGGTCAGGTAACTTTAATACAGCTGTGAACTTGGTTCACTCACAGCATGTCCGACTCAAGACTTCCCTGAATCAGTTTTGCTGTGGAAAGTGGTGAGAAACCACCGAAAGTTCAAACTTTCGATTCAAAGTAAGGAAACTTTTTTTTTCTTCTGCAAAGCAATAATCGTATCTATGGATTCTATAGTTATTTGCCAATGCCAAAAAAAACAAGTGGCGAAGGCAGATACTGACTATCAACACTGCATGCGCTGCAATGTCTAACACACTGAAATCGTCTTCTGACAGCAAAATGTCAGAACAGAAATTTTTCACTAATTGCATATATTTAGGTGTATACGTTAAACAACAACTAGAAAAGGCACTTCAACTGCATATATAGCACATATTGGATTTCTGATAACAAGTGATAATACTTGGAACGTGTTGGGGATCTATATTGTAAAAACGTAGTTTTCAGAAGAAAAAAAAATCTAAAAGAAATAGGTGAAATAGGTATTTTAAAAAGAAAAGAAAAAAAAAGGGGGTCAATTTAGTAATTTGAAGGGAACGTGATGGGAGCAATTGAGAACAGAGACAAAGATAAACAAAGACATAACAACAAAAACTATAATAATAATAATAATAAAATATAAATAAAAAAAAACAAGGAAAAGGAAGAAAAATGGCATCAAACTGGGGCCACTGTATAAAAGAAAAGGACACCCTCTCTCTCTCTCTCTCACACACACACACACACACACATTTTAACTTCATCAAACTTAACTTCTTGATAAATCTCGTAGTACACGTGTAGGATATCTAAAAGATAATCAATAAAATGACCAGTGCAAACTGTTTTACGGGGGATAATGTGTGTATAGTCCTTCAGCACACAGTTAGATTTCTTCGCTGTTAAAAAAAAATCAACAAAAGAAGAAAAAAATCACCTATCTTCATCATTAATGTAAAAAAAAAAAAAATAAAAAAAAATTTAAAGTTCTGTAACACAAGTTTTGTTGTGTTCTTTTGTTTTGTTTGTTTAACAATCCTCCATGCCCACCCCCACCCACTCCTCATAAAAAATGGGATGTGAAAGGGACTTAAAACCTGAATCTTGAGCCTATTTTTTGTTGGAGACAAAACAAAAAAAAAAAAAAAAGGAGACAGAAAAAAATGCTTTTAAAGTAACCCCTATACAGTAAAAAAAAAAAAAAAATAAAAAAATAAAAAATTTTAAAGAAGACAATTTTTTTTTGAAATTAACCACTATACATCAAATACACTATCAGAACCAAAAACAAAAAAAAAGAGACATAAAAAAATGCTTTGAAATGGACCACTACACTTCAAATGAACACACGGGGGGAAGAGAGACAGAAAAAAATGCTTTGAAAATTAATGAACCACTACACAGAAAACTACACATCATACAAACACATAGGAAAATAATACATATGCCTCCACCATCCACCTCTACTCCTCCTCCCACTCACACAGCACTACACTCCCAAGCTCTCTCCCCCGCCCCCCCGCAACCCCCCACCCCCACCCCACCCCACCCCCACCCCCTCCACACACCCCAAATCCCTCAATCCTCCACAAAAACGCTCCACATCCCCCAACAACCTCCCCTCCCACACCGCCCCCTCACCTCCCCCTCCCCATCCCCTCCCTCCGTTGTCAAGCACGCAACCCTGACACGCACTCACCGTGCAGATGGGACCAACAACTTTGTCTGTCACATACGTCATTATGAAAGATCGCAGTGAGCTTTGACTTGTCGCTTTCAGATACCGATAGTTTGTGACAGGTATATATAGAGCCTACGGAGAACAACAACAACGACGACGATGACAACGACAACGACGACGAGAGAGAGAGAAAGACAACAGCAACGGCCACTACTAATAATATCATATGAACAACAGAATTAATCAAATCTCGCTCGTTGCTTTCAGATACCGATAGTTTGTGACAGGTATATAGAGAACAACGACGACGATGACAACGACGACAGGAGAGTGAAACGATAGCAAGCACTACCAATATCATATAACAACAGCATCAATCAAAACTCGCTCGTTGTGCAGTGGAGACGAAAGAATATAGGTTTTCCCTGGTCGACTTTGTTCTGGAAGACACGGAACAAACAACAACGGGGGGGAAAAAAAAAAAAAAAAGAAAACAAGAACCAGACCAACAAACATGAAACAGACACACCTTCTTTCACAATACACGGCAAAGAAGGTAACAGGATAAGAACTGGTGGAATTTTGAGGGCTTAAATTTGAATATTAAAAATCAGACAAGACACATAAATAAACGCAAACAAAACAACAAAACGGACACAACGATCCTGAGCTGGTAAAAAAAAAAAAATCAATTAATTTTTTTTTAATCAAGAATCAAGAAAATTCGTCTGGGATACATAAGATGACAGACCGTTGCAAACATAGAACAGAAAACATCAAATGACAACCGAGAAAACTCAACGAAACAAAACAAGGACAAAAACACACATACACATGCAACACACAAGAACGACGACAACAACAAAAACACTGCGCAATAAACCACACAGCAAACAACAACAACAACAACAACAACAACAGCAACAAATCAGGACAGGACGGTAGACATCACGGCATAGAACAAACGCAAATTAGCCACCCGAGCCATGTTAAGATTCCCTCGTCAATCAAATGTCTTCCCTTTCCCACTCTCTCCCTCCACCCCACCCCTCTCTCCTCTCTCTCTCTCTATGTCTCTATCTCCACACACACACACACACACACACACGCACGCACGCACGCACACACACACACGCACGCACGCGCGCACGCACACACACACACACACACACCGTAACAAGACTTCAGTAACAGCTGCCTCCCACCCAACCCTTACCCTCTCTCTCTCTCTCTCTCTATATATATATATATATATGTGTGTGTGTGTGTGTGTGTGTGTGTGTGTAACTATCTAGTCTGTCTGAGTCTGTCTGTCTGTGTGATTTTGTTAGTTGCCAAGACAGTCGTCTTCAAAGCTTCATTTAATTATGTGAAGTGTGTGACGATTGTGTACGTAAGTGTGGTATGTGTGTGTGTGTGGGGGGGGGTCGGGGGGCGGGGGGTAGTGGGCGTGTGAGTGCAATGCAAGCGTGTGTGGAGTGTTGGTGAGCACACTTTGGTTAACTGTCGACTGTTTTGCTCTTTGAACAGCTTGTTTCAGCTTCAGCCGATCAAATTTGGCCGAGGTTTTATCGGCACTGTGTCAGTATGTACTATGAAACCCCTTGCCAAATGGGGTATATTTGCCAGTGGCAAAAAAAAAAAAAAAAAAAAAAATTGTGTGTGTGTGTATATGTGTGTGTGTGTGTGTGTGTGTGTGTCTCTCTCTCTCTCTCTCTTCCCCCATAAACAACTATAAACAACTTGACCTTAAGGGTGTGGAGCCGTGGCGTAGTGGTAATACACCCGACTAGAAAGCAAATCGCCCGTCTACAGAACCTTGAGTGGTGGCCTGGGTGGTAGTCTTTCGGATGAGGTCCCGCCCGTGTGCAAGCATACACGTAGCGCATGGGTGGGGCGTGGGTGTGTGTGGGGGGGGGGGGATGTTCCTGGCAACATTCTGTCGAGCAGTCGACTCTGATTGTTGTAAAACAAATACACTTACAGACTGAGGATATATATATATATATATATATATATATATATATATATATCGGTGGAGCTGCAATGCATTGTGGCGATTAGCGCTCTCTCTGTGTGGTGAGAAACCTGCTGTGTCCAAAAAAACAAACACAACAACAACAAAACAAAACAAAACAAACAACAAAAAACGATACAATAGAATACAACAAAGTACAACACAACACAACACAACACAACACAATGTAATACAATGCAGTACAACACTATTATAACCAACACGTCGTCAAATTCAAATCTGCACACCTCGTTCTCAAACGTAACACAACACAACATAACACAACACAATGCTAGCAAATTGGTCGTTAAATACGCACGCCTCGCTCTCAAAAGTAATACAATACAGCACAATATAACGTAACACAACACAACACAATACAACACAAGAACAACAACAACACAACACAACACAATCCTAGCCTATAATAAAACAGGTCGCGCTCAAGCCCAAAACTACTACATGTCTCGCTTTCTCGCTCCCGCTCTTTCTCTCTCCACTTCTCCTCACCCGACACAACACAACACAACACAACACAACACAATACAATACAATACAACACAACAACAACACAGCACAATCCCAGCCTATAATAGACAGGTCGCGCTAAACCCCAAGACTTCAACATGCCTCGCTCTCACTCTTTCTCAGCTCCACTTCTCCTCCTCCGCCATTACATCTTCCATTTTACAAGGTGTCGGGGTTGTACGGTTTCTCCCCATCGCCGAACTCCCCCCGGCGTCTCTGGCCCTTCATGAACTCGCTGTAGTCCACGTAGCCGTCGTGGTTGAGGTCGTCATCCCGGAGGACGTCGTCGATCATCTCCTCCAGCTCCTCTTCGTAGATCTGCGGAGTCTTGTAATGCTTCCTCTGTTGCTGAGTCTCCGCCGCATCTGTGGCCGCGTCTCCATGGTCGTCTACATGGGGGGGGAGAAAAAGTCAAAGTCAAAAAATGATTTAATTATCAGGCCTCTGGCCCATAACAACAGCAAAATGTAGCATGCAACATGCGTTCATTTACATATCATTCAGGCATTTCCCCCTCTCAAATTTAGTACTTTATAAATGTACATCGACAAATTTCAATATTGTTTCAGTATTTTCATGTGGCTAAGATAAAAGAAAGTCTGGACAATGATGGGCTTCTTAAGTGTTTCACCGGCAGTAATTCGTGTCTCAATTCCATATACTTCGGAGTGAGAGTGCGAGAGATTGGCATGGGCTTCAAGACTTGTTGTGTTGTGTTACTCTTTTTGTCATAACATATTTCGTCTGAGGAAAAGAGAGAGAGAGAGAGATTGGCGAGGGCTTCAAGACTTGCTGTGTTGTGTTGTGCTGTGTTGTCACAACAGATTTCGTCTTGAGAAAAAAGACAGAAAGATAGGCAAGGGCTTCAAGACATTGTGTTGTGTTGTATTACTCTTTTTGTCACAACATATTTCGTCTGGGGAGAGAGAGAGAGAGAGAGAACAAAACACTGCAAAGCAGATCACCCAACACACACACACACACACACACACACACACACACACACACACACACACACACACACACACGTTGAACTGACCTTCATGTTTGACCTCTAAATCTACAAAGTATTTATGTCCTGGATATAAAAAAAAAAAAAAAAAAAAACAACCAAACCACTACGTCATGCTTAATGAAAATTGGATGGAACAATCCAAGTTCTGTAATACTTCTGCACACACACACCCCCACCCCTGAACGTGGAGATTGTGAGGGCTGGGTGCTGGTGTCGTTATTGTTGTTGCGGTGTTTTTGTGGTGGTGTGTGAAGGGGTGTTGATGCTGTTGTTGTTCTTGTTGTTGCTACTTGACGTTGGTGGTGGTGGTGGTTGATATGTTTTGTCTGGGAGTAGCTGCTAACGTGGCGATAGCCTTGAGATAGCTGGCCTTAGTTGTCGGCGAGGCTCAAAGCACCATAGTTTGATTTGATTTGTGATGTTTTGTGCTGGTGTGTGGAGGAGGGCTGCTGTTGTTTTTGTTGTTGTTGCAGGTGGTGGTGGTGGTGTTTTGGTGCTGGTGTGTGAAGGAGGGTGTTGGCATTGGTGGTGGTGGTGGTGTTTTGGTGCTGGTGTGTGAAGGAGGGTGTTGGCATTGGTGGTGGTGGTGGTGGTGTTTTGGTGCTGGTGTGTGAAGGAGGGTGTTGGCATTGGTGGTGGAGGTGGTGTTTTGGTGCTGGTGTGTGAAGGAGGATGTTGGCATTGGTGGTGGTGGTGGTGTTGTGGTGCTGGTGTGTGAAGGAGGGTGTTGGCATTGGTGGTGGTGGTGGTGGTGGTGTTTTGGTGCTGGTGTGTGAAGGAGGGTGTTGGCATTGGTGGTGGTGGTGGTGGTGGTGTTTTGGTACTGGTGTGTGAAGGAGGGTGTTGGCACTGGTGGTGGTGGTGGTGTTCTGCCATTGTGTGTGAGCAAGGGTGTTGTTTTTGGTGGTGGTGGTGGTGGATGTGGAGCGTGTCCGTACATTAATTTCTCTAACAATTACTTCTTTCCTTCCACTGACGTTGCTCCTTCGAAACTTCAAGGTTTTTTGTTGTTGTTTTTTTTTTCCTTCGGGCAGCTCTTCATGACATCACTGTGACGTCATTTTTGACCTCTACATTGGGTTATCACCAACAAGTCTAGCTATTTCATTTTCTGCCCTATTTATTACGTAACTGATTCTGTGGGATCTATAAATCTATACCTATCAACCTTTCGCCAAATTGTCCTGAAATGGAAAGTATTGAGTATTTGGCTGTCGTGCCCCGAGTGAGCCAGAGCGGAATTTGTGTGTGTGTGTGTGTGTGTGTGTGTCTTTTTTTTTTTCTTTCTTTTCTTTTTTTTTTTAAATGAATAAACCGGAAGTAATTCCGCAGCAGTCTGTCGCGCATGTACATTTATGTACGGTAACTTTCCCAGTTCGATGTTTCGCTTCATTCTCGTCCAAAGATTTGCGGCTTTACAAGAACACACAAACACAGTCCAGAGCTGATCGAGCTTCTAAAATTCTGAAATCTACTAAAACCGGGAGCATTGAGCGATGCCTCTGGCAGAGATAAGCGGGCAAAGCCTTCTTAATCTGAAGACCTACTGAAAGAATAGCGTGTCTAAATGACGGGGTACAGTTTGCAGTGAATATAAAAATAAATAATTAATTAATTAAAAGGCATTTGGAAGGCTCGCCTGCTATCAAAAATAGAAAACGTCATCTAAAAAAATATCAAAACGGTGCATGGTGCAGTGGAATTGGTTATATTCATATGTGTGTGTGTGTGCGTAAGCATACAGATAAATATAAACTCAAAACCACAAACGTATATTTTCAAAGATCTGAAATGGTATAAAATAACTCATCTAAACTAAGAGGAGAGAGAAGAGTGCGAGTGTTGTTTTGAATGCAACTCTGTGTGTGTGTCAAATTTATCTCCGTGTGTGTGTGCGTGCATATTTGTGTACGTGTCCACGTGTGAGAGGCAGAGAGAGACAGACTGTACAAGCGTTTAAACAAAACATAATGCATGCACGTAATATGGATGAATCTTAGGTGCACCGGCAACACATCCCAGACCTAAACAAAACAAAACATATACCATCTGCAGTCATGAAGTGTACTGCTCCGTCATCGGCTGACATATTTTCATCCCATACACACACACACACACACACACACACACACACACGTTGATGACAAATGCTTTGAAACTTTTTGTTGCGTGCGTGTGTGTGTGTGTATGTATGAGTGTGCACATACAAAAACACTACATATATATTTCTCTGTGTGTGTGGCGCATGTACATGTGCATATGTGCATGGCGATTTTGCCAATTTGATATTTCGCTCATTCTCGTCCAAGCATTTGCAGCTTACACACACACACATACACACACATCCATCCATGCATGCACACACACATGCACACAAATATGTACATATAGGTACAGAGACAGAAATACAATTAGACACACAGGCAGTCAGGCAGAAGAAAAGGAAGAAAGAAAAAATATGATAATACTGTCAAACGAGCAAACTAAACGAAACAAAACATACAATACCATATTCCGAATCTTTTTCAACTCACACATGCACTCATTTAAACACAAAGCAGGGACACACACATACAACTACACACACACAGATAAACACACACACGCACACACACGCGCGCGCACACACGCAAACACACACACACACACCACAGAAAGAGAAAGAACTAACAACTTCCACCTCCACAAAATGTACAACAGACTACAGAACAGCTAACTCAAACATTTGGAATGTTTATTCAACGAAAACTTTTTTTTTTAAATGATACCACTGTGTTTACATAACCCTCAACCAAAATGTCAAAGTGACAAATAACATATATATTTTCTTTCCTTTCCAACAACATATGACTTTTTTTTTTTTTTTTTTTTTTTTTTTTTTTTTTTTAATAACACAAGTTCATTCAAAGTTTTGCTTGTTTGGCGTAGTTGAAGGTAGGACATCCACAACTTGGAAATTAACTTTTGATTAATTTTGATGGGGTAAAAAAAAAAAAGATAAAAGAAATTCCCCTTTCTCATAAACATGTAAACGATGTGTAAGCGTGCACACACACACATGTGCACACAGGGTAACAAGACTGATCACATACGGTGGGCACTGCCTGCTCATTAGTGTTAGTGCCAAAGTCAATGGTCAAGTTAAAGTCTTTTTTTTTTATCAGATGGTTGGTAAATTGAATTGGTAACATTACCGTGCAGATAAGTCAGTCAAAATGTCATTTTCCGAATATAACCAATGACAACTGCTTATTTTTGCAATCCTGTCATCAACGATGAAATTATAATGTAGATCTGAAGATATATATATATATATATATATATATATCTGGGTGCAGCTTTTTTATGAGCTTTGTTAACCTATTTGTTTTTGTTTTGCTGGTGTGGGTGTTGCATTTTGACATACCAGTAAACGCCCTTGACGAAGACCAGTGGTCGAAACCGGTGGGGCATCAAAGAAACTGTTTTGTCGTTTTCCTTTTTTTCTATGTTGTGTGTGAGTGTGTGTGTGAGTGTGTATATATACACACACACACACACACACACACACACACATATATATATATATATATATGTATATATACAGAAAAAGATTGTGAAAAAATTGTATGCTGTACAATTGTGTGTAAGGGTTATGGAACATGGATACATATTTACCGCATTTGATTGTAACTTTATCAGATCTGTGTAACTTTATGAACAAATCTCTGAAAAAACAATCACTCTGTCAATGAATCTATGACAAAAATGATTTCCACTGCTGAAGGTACATCATCATAGGCTGAAAAAAAACAACTGTTGAAATCTTTGGAAATTGTCTCTTTGAATGATAAATTTACTAAAGAATAAGAAAATCTATCAAACACAAATTCATAAATAAAAACTGAGCTAAGAGTTGTTGAGAGATCCAGGAATTGTAGGGAAATAACTGGTGAGGAAAAAAAAATTTTTTTTTGAGAAATGTCCAAAAAGAAACAAACAAATAAATCCACAATACTTGCCTATACGTGTGTGTGTGCCTAAGTGTATGTGCATGTGTGTGTGGGGTGGGGGATGTGGGGGGGTCGATGGGGGGGGGATCTTCAGTTTCAGTTTCAGTAGCTCAAGGAGGTGTCACTGCGTTCGGACAAATCCATATACGCTACACCACATCCGCCAAGCAGATGCCTGACCAGCAGCGTAACCCAACGCGCTTAGTCAGGCCTTGAGAAAAAAAAAAAAAAATCTTCAATGGGGATCTTCAATGCAACCACATTTACAAAACAATGTGAACCCAAACAAATCGTTCATGTTATCACAACGCTAACAGTCACCAACACCACAACACTTCACGACAGAACAATATCTAGGACCCCTCCCCCCCAAAAAATAAAACGATAACTTTGGGTAAATTTTGATACTTTGGCCTCTTAATCACAAGGCCAACGCAATCAAAGTCATCATTTAAGCAGTGATCAAAGATGAAAGCATCTGTTTGATAAATCATGATCGCAAAAAGCTTTAATCAATCCAGTGACAGATTGTGCTTGTACAAATATTTCCTCTCTTCTAGCAACCACCGAGTCATCTTCACTGTATAAAATCTCAACCACCATCGAATAACGCCATTGCTAATGACATATAAAGTACACAACCCCCTAATAAACTTCCTTGAAAACTACGAACTTCACCTTTAATGCCATAGACAATTAACAAAGTGTACAATCACTTCATTCGAAAGTTTGAAATGCTGCCAGGTGAAAAATGATATGAGATTTGGGAAAATCCTGTTTGTTTTTCAACTAATGTGTGGTCTTTCATATCAGCAGATAATTTTCTCAATAAAACTTTTGTATATATATATATATAATCATAGGGTCTTGAGAAAACTAGCTGAAAAAAGAAAATTAGCATGAAAAAAAAAAATTAGAAGAAAAATTGTCAGGTATTTTATAGTCTTTTTTTGGCACTGTTGAAGCTTGCTTTCTATCTGATCTTCAAAGGAAAGAGGAAGGGGAGGGGTGGGGTGAGGGGATGGGGGGGGGGTAAGAGAGGCAGGAAAGGAGAGAAAAGAGTGATGATGGAAATGGTGGTTGAGGAGGGAAAGGGGGGGGAGATGCATGGGGAGGGGTTGGGGGGGAAGAGAGAGAGAGAGAGAGAAAGGAGTGATGATGGAAGTGGTGGTTGAGGAGAGAAAGGGGGGGGGGGGGGGGTGAGATGCATGGGGAGGGGTTGGGGGAGAGAGAGAGGAGAGAAAGGAGTGATGATGGAAGTGGTGGTTGAGGAGGGGGAAGGGGGGGGAGATGCATGGGGAGGGGTTGGGGGGAGAGAGAGAGAGAGAGAAAGGGGTCTGCTGCATGAGGGGAAAGATGCAGCATGCGAAGACTGCTGTTCATATGAGTTTTCTCTCAATACACTTGAAATCCCCAATCCTGAATTTGCACAAGATTATAGGTGTTGGGCTGTGATCGTTCTTTCTGTGCTGTGATACCATGACAACTGACAATCATTTACCGTTGTTGTTGTTTTTTTCCACTCAGGTCAGCGTACATGCCACATGTCACATACACATGTATGCAGTCATAGTATCATGGTTAGATATGTACACGAGGACAGACATCTGTCATAAAAACAATACACTTTATTTTGTTTTATCTACGCTGCAAATGACCAGAATTACTAATCAGTCCATAATGCTAATCACTTTGATTTTCTAATGAACAACAATGACAAAAATCACAGGCACTAAATGAATAAAGTTAAAAAAATTTAAAAAAAAAAAAAAAAACCACAAAAAAACACACAGAGAAGTAAATTTAACAAACTATAATTTTACTCTCTTTTTCTAAATTTCAATTTGATCTTATCTTATTTTTTGATTCGTGCCATTAATTAAAAACACTCCAAAATCTACTGCAAAGAACAGTATCTCTTCCAACAGAGCCACAAATATATTCCTGGATTTAACTGCCCACAAAAAAGGAACACTTCTTATCCAATAAAAACATTTCAACAACACACATATATATAAATCAATGTTAACTGATTCAATGTAAATAAAATACACTGAAACCATCGTAAGTTACTCTACCTGATGATACTCCCTTTGTTATGATTTCATCCTCAGTGTTACAAAATGGATTTCAGACCAGACAAGACAAAGATGCATTAAGTTGTATTTGATTTATTTAATAATGGCAACTTATTTTTTTGTTTGTTTGTTTTTGATGAAGCATATCACATATTAAGGATTTTTTTTTTCATGGCAAATGGACATTCATGATGGGGGGGGGGTGTAGGGGGGGGGGGAGAGTACAACACACAAAAAAGGACATCATTTTCAAGGACAAATATACTGACAACTGTTTTCTACAGACTCATCACTGTGATATTCTGACTAGGGCAACGACGACCATTTAACATATGCGAAATACATGCACCAGGACAACGATGAACACACAACATGTGCACACATGAAGAAGGCTAGGATAGTGTAAGAGAGAGAGAGAGAGGGAGGGAGGGTGGGAGGGAGGGGTATAGGGAGGAAGGTAGGGGACAGGAAAGTAACAGATGCAAGATTACAGACATGAGACACAGCAGTACACACGCTGCACAACACGACATAAACCATGTCAACAATTCACACATTTCTTTTTTTTTTTTTGGTTTTTTGTATTATATAAATAAATAAAACAAACAAATAAAAAGCCAAAAACCTCGGCTATGATTTTAAAATGTGAACAAACAACACTATTTATATATATATATATATAACTAAATAAATACACAAATAAAAACAAAGCCAAAAGCCTTGGCTACAAGCTGTGAATCTTTTGGGCCACAGTTCATCATTTCTGTGCCGTGTGTGGTGGAAGAGTGGGGATGGAGGGTGAGGAAGGTGGGAGGTCGACACACAGATTATGATTCTGTTTCTGATTTTTTTTTTTTTTTTTTTTTTTTCCCTAAATGCTTGGTAAGCCAGTGATCATTAAATCAACTTATCTACAAGGACATGGACCTGTCACTTGGAAACAGAAAGTAATTTAGCTGTCTTTTGTCTGGGGGAGGGGTACGTGTAGGGGTGCAGAGCGGAAATCTGACTGCAGAGAACTGATGACTGAATCAACTACCAAAAAAGATTAACAAAACAAAAACTTGCAACAACAATAACGAGAGAGAAAAACAAATACAAAGCAATAACAATAACAATAATCACCACATTAAACAATGGATCTGTAAGTATGACACATACTGTTTCAGTTTATCTTTTAAATTTCTTTTTCTTTTTTTTTTTATAAACCATTGTCATTTGTAAAAAGACCAGTGAGATTTCGTAATTAAACATATGAAGATCATCCTCAATGCTGAGACAGTGAGTGACTATGTGCTTTCCTGGATTAGTCGAAGACTCTATCAAGACTGTTCCCACAGCATGGTGACAAAAAGCAGATGATAAAAATCAATCACAAATCATAGAGGATCTTTAAACATCCAATCGTGAAAAATCAAGAGGGAAAAACAAAACCAAAAAAAACACAAAAACCAAAACCCAGTTATGTTTGGTATGTCACACAACAAAACAGAACTGAACTTGATCAAGCAAGCGGAAAACGGAAAACGCAACGCAAAGAAACTGTGCTGGAAATTTACCACACAAGTAGGGACAGTGCTACTGTATTTCTAAGCTTCAGCCACATAACCGAGTTCAACAGCATCCCCCTCTAAAAAGGATGCTGCCTGCTGAGGACTCTTCAACAGCACCTAAACAACCTGGACTGTCACGATGTAAGGTAAGGAGGAATAATGTTGTCAAAAGCAAGGTTTGGGGGGAAAAAATTCACAATTTTTTTTTTTTTTAATTTCTTTTTGTATTTCACACACAGGTTTAGATACAGACAAGGACACAGCTTCATCCTCTTAAACTGAAAACCACCAGTGAAATTCACCCCATCATATAAACCCACAGTAGTAATGAACTGGTTATAGTGATAGAAAAGGTACCAGTTTTGGGGGGGGGGGGGGGGGGGGGGGAATCCATCCAAACACAATTTTAAACCCGAAATCACAATCACACAGAGGGAGACAAGAGACAAAGACAAAGAAACAGATAAGACAGACAGACTGACAGTCTTGTTTGTTCTTGATTTTATCTTCATTTTTAATCTTAGAATGTTCAGGGCTTTCAGTTCCTTCCCCCCCCCCCCACCCCCCCAGTGTTCTTTTGCCGACTTTCATTTTTGTACATCCATTAGACGCATATTACTTCTGCACAGATATAACATGTACACACACACACACACACACACACCTCCCTCTTAAATCACAAAGTTCTTGTTCTCTCTCCACCCCCCTTACACTCTTATGGATTTCTGCATTTCTAACATTAAGACGAATGAAAAATATTCACATTCTGTTTCTCTGAGTAACAGTAAATAAAACAGTAATGGTAAATAAATGAATGAATCACCAAATGTGAATGTTAATGGGGTTGAAAAGATCCACTCGGACTAAGATGCCACATTTGTTAACCAGTAATTTTCTTCCATACTTTGCAAATACAGATTCAATAAACATCTGGCCTCCTTCAGTTAAACCCATCTCACACCATATCATTGTGTTAAAACCACACAATGGCAACAACAACAAAAACAGGCCCATCCAAAGACCCTGCTCAAATCACTTCACTTCATTAACAACAACAACAACAACAATCTCTCCTACTGCTAGATGACTGGTGTGATGATTCAGCAGCTTCTGCACAAGTTTTTTGTTTTTGTTTTCGTTTTTGGTGTTTGTTTTGTTTTGTTTTGTTTTGTTGTGTGTGTGTGTGTGTGTGCGTGTGCATGTGTGTGTGCGTGTGTGTGTGTGTGATTTTCATTACTATCATATACCATCACACTAGTGACCCAACATGTTCACTGTGCTCCTCAGCTACGTTGTCCCAGCAGATTCACATCCTGCTATTCCGTTATACTGTCCCAACATATTCACATTCTGTTACCATCAGCTATGCTGTCACCCACCGCACTAGTGACCCAACATATTCACAATCCTGCAATTCTGGTTATACAGTCTCCCACCACCCACATACATTCATTCACATCCTGCCCTGCCCCCCTGCCCTCCCCACCTCCCACACCCATCCCACTCAGATCCCAGTTTCTCCCCCCCCCCCCCCCCCCCCATTCCCCCCCACCCCCAAACCCCTGAAGACTGAGCAGTGTGTGTGAGTGAGAGAGCACATTCAGTTCTGCCCAGGCTGGTTCTGCTGCTGCTGCTGCTGCTGCTGCTGCTGCTGATTCTGCTGCTGATTCTGGTACTGCTGCCGCTGCTTCTCCTGGTTGCGCTTGAACTCAAAATACTCCACATAGCCATCGCCGTTCTCGTCGTTGTCCCCAATGACACTATCGACAATGCTGGAGATCTCATCGTCAGTGAAGATCTTGGGAGGGGCCCTGTTGGCCTGCTGCTGCTCCTGATCCTGACCCTGCTCACCTGCTGCGTTCTCGTGCTCTGCAAAGCCGGAGAGAGAGAGGAGCAAGCATGAGGGAATGCAGGTGTGCTAAAAAATTTTGTAATTACAAAAACAAAAACAAAAAAAAAACCACACACCACCACTAGGTGACTTGAGGAGGAAGAGCAGAGGAATTGGAGAGTGTAGGGGGAAAGGTGGAGATCTCAATGTGTGGTGGGGTGGGGGTAGGGTGGAGGGAGTGTCAGGGAGAAGGGTAATGCAGGGGTACTAAAACAAAATTTTTTAATTAAAAAAAAAAACAAAAAAAAAACAAACCCACACATCACTACTAGGTGACTTGAGGAAGAACAGAGGAATTGGAGAGTGTATGGGGAAAGGTGGAGATCTCAAGGTGTGGCGGAGGTGGTGGTGGGATGGGGGGTGGGGGGGAGTGTCAGGGAGAGGGGGTCTCAGGAGTGGGGGTGTGGGGGTGTGAGGGTGGGGGCTGGGGGGGGGGGTTGGGTACAGTGGGAAAGGAAGTGTGTTCAGGGTTATTGCGCTGACAAGCAAGAAGCAAGATTTCCTTTCTGTCACCCTCCTCCTTTCCCCTGTCAGTCCCAACCCTTCCCACTGAAGGCAATGAAAGAGACATGAGCAGAGGAGTACAAAAGGCAACATTTCCTTCTGCACCCTCAACCCCACCCCCCCCCCCAACACCTCCCCCACCCCTTTTTTTTTCTTTTTTTTCCCCCCCTCTCACTCTCTCACTTTGGTTACGCAAGGGAAATGATTATAAATTCACACCCTCAGTCTTCAGAAATGGGCAGTAGTAATCCATGACCAAGGAGGTTTTGGGGGAGCGGGGGTGTGGAGGGGAGAGGGGTGGGGGGTGTTGTGGACGGGGGGGGGGCTGGGGGGGAGGGAGAGGGGGGTAAGAAGGTGGTGAATTTGTGTGCTGTAAGCAGCAGAAGGAAGGAAGCAAAGTGCTTCAGAGAATGACCCCAGTGAGTGAGTGGGGGGGTGGGGGGGGGGGGGCTGTGGCAAGAGTCAGATCAAACAAGTCACTGTGCTGCACACAGAGTTACCTCACTTTATCATCTCACGCTAAAAAAAACTAGCACCCCTAATCCCCACTCAGAATCAAGTGAAGGTGGTGGGTGTTGGGTGTAGGATGGGGAGTGGAGAAAAAAAAAAAAAAAAAAAGCCAGTGCATGTATACCATTATACCCTCACTGATTTGAACTCAATTTCTGTTGACAGCTCTGAACAGGAAACCAAAATATATATGAAATGGTAACAACTTTCCAGAACCATCAAAACCCTTTATCCTCCATTACTTTAACATTTATTTCCTATTTCTTTCTTTCTTTCCTTTTTTTTTTTTTTTCTTTTTTTGATGAGTCCCTCTCCCTCCCGCCATTTCTACCCCCCACCTCCACCCCCACCCCCTCCCCAAAAAAACAAACATACTCCTCCCACTTCACTCTCCCCCCACCCACGCCCAATCAAAAAAGTACATCATGATAACACTAACGTACAGGAATATGTGCCTGGCTTACAATCTTGAATGATGCAATGCAACCCTGTTATCAGGGCGTCAGTGGCAGGCAAGCGAGCAAGTTAGAAATAGCAGAATTTGAGTGCCAGAATATAAGAAATAGCACAGCAGTGCATTGTGAGAATACATATAACCCACCACCATGGAAACGTCAAAAGTAACAGACCAAAACAGGGCAGAAGACTGACAGCAAACAGACAGACAGACAGACACAGTGAGATATTATTATTCTCTCTCTCTCTCTCTCTCTCTCTCTCTCTCTCTCTCTCAGTCTAACCACTGCAGCCATCTTCTTTCTCTTGCAATAGAGATATTGTTCCAGAGATTGCAACAGATCAGTATACACTGATAAGCAATACATAGCCGTGGTAGTTCTGATTCTATGTTAGTATGGTACACAGCTTTGGTCGTTCTTATTGCATGTTAGTATCATACACAGCCTTGGTAGTTCTCACTGCATGCTAGTAAGGAACACTGCGTTAGTATAGTACACAGCATTGTTAGTTCTGATTCTATGTTAGTATGGTACACAGCTTTGGTCGTTCTTATTGCATGTTAGTATCATACACAGCCTTGGTAGTTTTGATTGTATCATAGTATGGTACACAGCCTTGGTAGTTTTCATTCTATGTTTGTATGGTACACAGCTTTGGTAGTTCTGATTGTATGTCAGTATAGTACACAGCACTGGTAGTTCCATTCTATGTTTGTATGGTACAAAACCTTGATAGTTCTGATTGTATGTTAGTATGGTACTCAGCGTTAGTATGGTACACAGCCTTGGTAGTTCCATTCTATGTTTGTATGGTACACAGCCTTGGTAGTTCTCATTCTAAGTTAGTATGGTACACAGCGTTAGTATGATACACAGCCTTGGTAGTTCA
Organism: Babylonia areolata; assembly: GCF_041734735.1. Classification (NCBI taxonomy): domain Eukaryota; kingdom Metazoa; phylum Mollusca; class Gastropoda; order Neogastropoda; family Buccinidae; genus Babylonia; species Babylonia areolata. Next base: position 12,640,385 of record NC_134896.1, on the reverse strand, counting down.
GATTGTATGTTAGTATGGTACACAGCCTTGGTAGTTCCATTCTATGTTTGTATGGTACACAACCTTGGTAGTTCTGATTGTATGTTAGTATGGTACACAGCCTTGGTAGTTCTCATTGTATGTTAGTATGGTACACAGCTTTGGTAGTTCAGATTGTATGTTAGTATGGTACACAGCCTTGGTAATTCTGATTGTATGTTAGTATGGTACACAGCCTTGGTAATTCTGATTGTATGTTAGTATGGTACACAGCCTTGGTAATTCTGATTGTATGTTAGTATGGTACACAGCCTTGGTAGTTCTTATTGTAAGTTTACTGTTAGTATGGTTCAAAGCCTTGGTAGTTCTCATTGCATGTTAGTATGGGTCACAGCCTTGGTAATTCTGACTGTATGTTAGTATGGTACACAGCCTTGGTAGTTCAGTACACAGCCTTGGTAGTTCTTATTGTATGTTAGTATGGTTCACAGCCTTGGAAATTCTGACTATGTTAGTATGGTACACAGCCTTGGTAGTACAGTACACAGCCTTGGTAGTTCTTATTGTATGTTAGTATGGTTCACAGCCTTGGTAATTCTGACTGTATGTTAGTATGGTACACAGCTTTGGTAGTATAGTACACAGCCTTGGTAGTTCTCCTTGTATGTTAGTATGGTTCACAGCCTTGGTAGTTCTCCTTGTATGTTAGTATGGTTCACAGCCTTGGTAGTTCTTATTGCATGTTAGTATGGGTCACAGCTTTGGTAGTCCTCATTGTATGTTAGTAATGGTTCACACAGCTTTGGTAGTTCTGTGTGTATCATGGGCAAGTGGATTAATTGCGAGGGTTGTTAAACTTTCCTATGATTGTATGTCAGTTGTAGCATGGCCAAGTGGATTCACTGCAAAGTGTTGTTGAACTCTCCCACATTTTCTCAGAACCCCCTTCTGTCAGTGAAATCTAGACAGACATGTTTCTCAATGCAAAATGATGCAGAAAGAAGTACAGTAAAGCAACTTTGCTGTGACAACATCAATATCCTGTACAAATGATCTGCTCAAATCCCTTCTGCTGTCAAGACAACAAAAACAAAAAAATCTGAGGACTTCCTTCAAACCGAGTGATAAATGATATTAGGCATTTCTGGAAATAACACCAGTATGATCTTAATCATATGTCACAACAACCACAACAATATGCATATCCACACACACACACCACCAGCGATACACATGCATACATTAATCATAAATCAGTTACTAAATGAAATTGAACACTGATTGGGGAAAAAATTCCGGTAAATAGAAGTTGTGAAGAGATTTTATATTCATAAATGTTTCCCTTTATATTGATATGCAAAATGTCCTAATCATAGTTATTATTTCCAATATAATTTACAACACAATAATTTTACTGTGATATGTGACCATTATTACCTTATTTCAAACAATCCTTCATAATTCATTGTTAGCTAACAGAGTGAAGAAGTGAAAACTACAATATTTAAACCACTTCTGAACAATGATGACAGCAACAGACATAACAACAAAGCCTTTGAATGAACTGTTTGACTTATGTGGAAATCTGACCTGGAAATTAGGTCACTGAAAAGGGTATCCCCTCAAAAAGACATCACAACAGTATTTGCTATGTCTCAATTTTGTTGCCAGCAGTATGGTGGTTTCCAAGAAAATGCTAGTGTTGAGTTTACCATGAATGCAGGCATATGTGCACCAGTGTGTGCATGTGCGTGCCCATATGCACACACAAATACATGCACACTCACTCACTCACCTCTACACACACACACACACACACACACACACACACACACACACACACACAAACTAATGGTTATTCCATAAACTCATTTTCTTTACACAAATGAGGCAAAAAGAAGAAGAAGAAAAAAGGCACATTATAAAATGCTTTACCCCGATTTTCCTCATTCCAATTTCCACTCAGGTGTGAAAGGGAACCTGACTTAGGTCAGGGACGGTTAAAACTACAGAAAGGAAAGGATTGGGCCCCGCCTTCCTAAGCCGAAAGCTAGACAGAGTGGTTATGAATCCACTGCCCTGATGGCCATAAATGGCTGCTGGACTTTTAAAACCTTTAACTCAATGGCCAGGACCATTCCTGGATTTATGATCTGAAAGCTCTGAAGCTTGCTGGTTTCATGTCAGGCTGTTGTAATGAAGTTTGTACTTTTGTGTGTGTACATGTTTGATGTATTGTTGTTCTTTCTCTCTGCATTCATGGGTTACAACTCTTATGTTTTCTTTTATTTCATGTTCACTGTTATGATATTCAACTCTGGTTGAACCTGCAATATTGGCAGCCATACTCTGTTTTTGGGAAGGGATGGGGGTGGATGGGGAGGGGGGTGGGTGGGGTTATGTCAGCGTTGTTGCGTTCATGTTTCCATAACCCACCGAACTCTGACATGGATTATGTGATCTTTAACAAGCATTATAGATTGTCTGCATGTGTATGCACATGAATATGATTAAGGCATGAGCAGGTCTGCACAACTGTTGACCAGGAAGACAGGGGGGAAAAAAATCTGCCCTTAAGCCACCAAGCACCAGTGCCGGGATCAAACCCAGGACCCTCAGACTGCGAGTCCAATGCTGTGACTGACGGGTTACTCTGCAAGCGCTTCCATGGAGGCCAAAAGAAGCGCTTCAAAGACACTCTGAAAGCTTCTCTGAAGGCCTTCAACATCAGCCACGACACGTGGGAGCTGAATGCAATGGACAGACCAAAGTGGCGTTCAGCTGTCCAAAAAGGCGCCAAATCCTGTGAGGCCAACAGAATCGCTGCAGCAGAGCAACGCAGAGAGGCCAGGAAAAACAGTGCCAGCAAGTTCCCGACAGCCGCCACCATCCCCTGTCCACACTGCGTCAGAACCTTCCGAGTGCGGATTGGCCTGACCAGTCATCTGCGCACCCACACAGCCCAACCCACCCACCCCCAGGATGACTAGATGGTCCTCGTCGATCCCGACGGACGAACCACACTCTGCCTGTCATATTACTGTTGTTTTGTTGGTGGTGTTTTTCAAAGCCATTTTATCTCTTTTTTTTTTCTCTTTTTTTTGAGGTTGTTGTTGTTGATGGTGGGCTGTTATTAGGACTGGGTATGTCATGATCACACATTCACCAATGCTGGTTTCTCTCTGATACTTGCAGTCTTACCCTTCAAACAATGTGAAGAAAGAGAAAAATCTACACGAAAGCTTGTGATAAGGATACATACATAGCTGTACACTGTCTGATACAAAACATGGTTACTGTTCTCAACCAGATCTCAACAGTTTCGTTTATGCAGAAACTGAAAACAAAAACTAACGCTAATCCTATCCCTCTGTTAGCGGGACACAGCTAGAAAAGGGGACACACACAGTTGACCTTGTAAGGCTGAGTGGGGGAAAGAAAGGGAATCTGGCACTTTGAAAGAGATAAACAGAACCATAAACTGCATCACACACATCTTTGTTTTGTAAAAGCTGGGAGAAGTTTTACTTGCTCATATCTCTGGGGTGGAAATGGGAGACAATATATTTTCCTTCAGTGGGACAAATTTCACATTACTCTCATCTCAAATGTGGAAATGGAAGATAATCTTCTATTTGTTGAACTCATATCCCTAATGTATAATGAAAAAAAAATTAATCTAAAAAAGGGAGACTGGATAAATTTCGCTAACTCAAGCCTCTAATGTGGAAATGGGAGACAATCTATTTTCTAACTCTAGGAGATATTTTACATACTGTATGTTATGAAAACTTACCAAGCTCACAAAATTTTACAAGGCGTTGTCTTAGTTTCACACCTACTGAGACAATGATGAACATGACAACAAACTGCACTCCCATAAAAGTTAATAGCGTTCAGTGTGTTTCCATATTTTCCGGAGCCAATCTCTAGAAATAGAACCCTCTGAAATGTAAATGCCTTGTTCCCATGCAAGCCAAGATTTGCAGGCCATCTTGTCTCCCTCATTCTAACTTCTTGAGATCTTCTATACCATTTCACTACTTTCTTTCATTTCATTTGTCTTCCTTTTGATTTTTTAGATAAAAATTTTAAAAATAAATTAAAAAACAAAAACAAACAAACCACTTGCAAATGAATGAAGAAGCTTGAAATCATGTTGTGATGGTTAAACACACTTTGGAACTTAAAAATGTTCCCAAAAATGTTTTACCGATAGTCACTATTCTACAGTCATGCAAAAGAAGCAGACACAGGCAACATACATCTCTCCATGCACTACAACATCCAAATGGTGCAGGTGCTCACACAATCAGTGCTCAAACATTAAACACAGCTACAACCGTATGATGAACTGAAGCATGCACAAAGCACATGCCTTGAACAGTATCATCATCTTTCAATCTCTGGCATTACATTATCTAGAAACAGCTTTTTTTTTTGCTTTTTTTTTTAGTCTGTCTCTTTTCCATCAACATCATCACAACAGTACAATTTCAGAACTAGTAAAACTGCTAAAAATATCCACCTGGTTCTCAATAACACCATGTCGCTACAGCCAACAATGGTCGCTCTGGCTCCTATGAAACTGATAACCAAAAGGAAGCAAACGGAAGACATGCATGCAATTCCAGGAAAGTCTCTGGGTCTGACTATGACGGAGTTGACAGCCCGCCTGCTCCAGCGCAGTTCTGAAGCAATGCTGCAATGACTGACCAGGTCTGCCTTGTGCGATCAGTCTCAGTTGTGCTATAGTTTGCTGAGCAAGTGACAAACTCTAATGCTCTATGGAACTGATGCAGACTTAGGAAAGTTCTTACTAACAAGCAAGCTGAATGCTGCTAAGACAGCTTGTGCATCTCAGCACAGGAGCTCCCTACCCGCACCCCACCCCACCACACTCAGCCTCACAGGAGCAGTTGTGTGTAACCCAAAGGAATAGGATTAGCATTTCTTTCTCTCTCTCTTTTTTTTTTTTTTTTTTTTTAAATAAATTTTTTACTGCATCAAAGAAACTGTTGAGAACTGGTTGAGATATTTAAACATGTTCTGTACCTGACTGTTTACAGTTATGCATCTATCTAGTATCCATATCACAAACGTTCCTGGTAATTTTTCTCCCTTGGACACATAAGACACTGGGACATCATGGGATGTGCCCTACCACTTCTTCTTCTTCGACTGTGGGCTGCAACTCCCACGTTCACTTGTATGCACATGAGTGGGCTTTAACATGCATGACCATATTCACTCCGCCATGTAGGCAGCCATACTCCGTTTTCAGGAGTGCCCCACCACAATATATGAATACTGGATGGTCTGCTGGGTTGTGAACAGAAAATTGTGAACATGAATGTTATGCCTTAAGAGACCAAAAAAAACCAACAACAACAAAACATGCAACACTTCATGCTTATATTATAGCCACACATACAACACTCATTTTTAGAAACAACATACACAACACTCAGCCTAACAGCCACATGTAAAAACTTTCTTCTGTTTTTTTGTTGTTTGTTTGTTTTGTTTTGTTTGTTTTTTTTCAAAGCTGTGCATGCACAAAAACAACGTTATCAAGAAAACATGTTTGAAAATCTTCACAAACATGACACATGGATTACACAGCAAATACACATGTGCAACAGCATCAAACAAAATAAAAGAAAACTCGCACACAAAGCTGGTTCTAAATATATTTTTTTGTATTTCATGCAATTAAAACAAGCTGTTAAATAAATACAGTCTACATTTTTAAATCTTTTTTTTTTTTTTGTAATGGAGAAGCGATCACAAGTAGTGAAATAGAACAGAACAATTTTCAGTACGGAAAGAAAGCCAGCATCATGTTATTACATTTTTGGTTCTGATACACATAAGCTGATGAGCAAACTAAATAGATGAATGAATAAATGGCCACAGAAAAAAAGCAAAGAAAAGTCATATAACTGCTATGTTAACAAAAAAAAAAAAAAAGCTGCTACACTGAAAGGCAGATGTGCACGCGCATGCACACACACACACACACACACACACACACACACACACACACACACCAATAAAAAAAATTTTAAAAAGCTCATTATAATTTCATACATGCTGAGGGCTAGGATACATAAACAATCTAAGCAATGCTAAGTTTCCTCAGCCTTAAAAATTTCCCTAAGAAAATCAATTCAAGAATAGCTTCTTCCCTTTAGCAGTCAATGCCCGGTCTCTTGAACCGGCCCAAAGTGTATTCAAGAGAACTGTGCAATCAGAAACCGTTTAACCACCACAGATCTAGTCATCAGCCACATCCACAGGTGATGTGCAATGTGGGGTGTAAATTCATGTGAGCACATGTGTTGATAGACAAGACAAGACAAGACAAGACAAATTCTTTATTTCGAGGATAATAGATACGCACTGCTGTGTTTTTTTACATCCAGTCCCCGCCCTGAATAGGGTCTACACTCCACAATATTTAATAAAATGAAAGCATGGTGTTAGTAGAGATACACAACAGAGGAAAAAAAAATATGCATAAATCAAAACAAAACAACAACCACACACACACACGCACGCACGCACGCACGCACTCACTCAAACACACACACGACATACAGGCACTAGCATGGTGTTAGTAAAATGCACAGGTAAAAAAAAATTTTAAAAAAAGGAACAAAATCAAAGAAACATATGCTGACTGTGTGTGTGGTGTGTGGGAGGGGGGTGGAATGTGTGTATGGGTGTAGGTGGGCGTGTGTATAGGCGTATATGTGAGCATGCATGTAAGAGTGAGCGAACGTGCACATGAACAAGTATTTATATATATGCATGTATGTCTATGTCTAAAATCCAACTGCACTGGTGTTTGTATTTGATTCCAAATTCATGTTTGTATCTTTTATGTACCATTCCCCCCACCCCCACCCACCCCAATATTCCTTGTGACCCTGACACACTTGATAGTATTAATAGACATATTCTGTACTGTTTGATTCCATTCCATTCTGCTCTACGTCTACAGAATAAAAGAAGACATAAAAGAAAATTCTTAACACGAAGCAAAGTTGGCACTGCTATTGAGTGCTGAGATCGCTTGTGCCACAACTGATGCTGTTGCTATGTTACAACTGGTCCAGGCTATTTATTATTAATGTCATCTTAAATCATCATGGTTACTACAATCATTAAGATGTAAACACTGATTGATTGAACGACTGGACAAATCTTCCTTTTTTTTTTCTTTTTTTTTTTTGTTGTTGTTGTTGATGTTGTTACAGATTTGTTTTGCCTTGTTTAGTCTGTCTTGTTTTGCTTTGTTTTATCTCGCTCTCTGTAGTGGAAGATGCTACTGTTCATTTTATATTGTTTGTTTCATACTATTCTCTGTATTGTATACATGTTTTTGGAAAAAAAATTTTTAAAAGGTTAAAAAAAATATTAAAAAAAAAGAGATCGCTTGTGCAGTTCAGCTCAGATGTTATTAGTCCATCATCTTAAGAAAAGTGATTTGTGCGCACAAAAAGTCACATGATTAATGCTACAAGAGTCATGTTAGTCCCATCAAAGCCCAAGCCACATGGATGGTTAGTAATTTCTAGGACAGAGATGTTTCAGCACACACCAAGACAGGTTTTGATATTCTCCCACACAGCAGGTCTTCCATTTTCTTTTCTTTTTTTTTTTCAAGCCACAACTTAGCCATTATCAGTTAAAGGCCAGTGTACATCATTATTGGCATCAATAAAAAAAATTTTTTTTTAAAACACAACTAATCATTCAACCCATGATCAGCGACACAGATGCACACACACACACACATATGTACACACATGTGCGCACGCACACACACACACACACACACACACGGATGACACAATTCAAAATGGCGGAGACTACCAGCAGCTGAACCTGACTGTGGCAAAAGTTGGCAAATGTCAACAAAAGAAATGAAAACAAGAAGCTTCAGGGCCCGTGTGGTGACTACATCAACACATGCTGTCGGCGGGCAACTGGAATCGAGTGGCAGCGGGTTGAAAACCCAAACTCCAGTGAGTAAAATGCCCGATACGAGGTTACCCTCAACGGCTGACCTCCCCACGGCAAAAGAAGTCGAAGAGACGCCTTTGATCCAGGCAGTGCCTGACCTAAACATAGAGTCTACTTTATTAGATCTCAGGCAGACGGTGAGAGCTCTCTGCAATCGAATTTCTTCCCTAGAGAAGACTGTGGAAGCCCAAAACAATTTGTTAAAACAATCAACGATGTTTTTTACGAAGACAACTGTTACTATGGTTTCCAGTGAAACACAAACGGAATCCAGCCCCAAACCAAAAATTACATACGCTGAAGCAGCAAAACGTTCAGGATTGAGTCCAGTAAAACAGAAGAAACCAGAAAAAACAACAATGAAATGTGACAAGCCCATCAACACCACTGGGAAAAAAGAAACACCAAAGCAGCAAAAGCTCCAGAACGCTGACGTCAAACCAGTCCCTGACAAGACCTCGTCGAATTACGTCAAAGAAAAGCAGACTTACACGAAACGTTCCAATAAGAACACAGAGGAACATGAGGACCTTCCAAAAGTGCTGATCCTACATGATTCAGTAATGAATGGAGTACACGAAAAAAGACTTGGAAGATCATACTGCTTTCAGGCTTCGAAACAAAGGAACCACACCTTACATGAGACACAGAAATCCCTACAAGAGTTTTCTTCACCCCCAGAAAAAACGGACCTTGTTGTAATTCACTGCGGTATCAACGACCTGAAAGTGAACGAACCTACAGAACTATGCAAAACATTCGCTTCCACAATAAAAGAAACAGCGCAGAAAAACACCCATATAAAATTCGTCATAAGCAAAGTCACACCAGTAAAAGATAAAAAAACAGAAATCAGAAGACAGCTGTTTAACGCTATCGTCAGTTCCGACCTGTACGATGTGGCCAACATTTCATTTGTAGAAAATGATAACATCAAACCGCATCATCTTCGGGACGGCATCCATCTGAATCAGAGGGGGTCCAGTCTACTGGCAGCCAACGTAGGGCGACACGTCCGAGATCTGCTGTGGGAGAGACCAAGACGACCTGCACGCCCCACCAGATACCATCCACACCAGTTCTACCCCGCACGTCCTCGTCATGACTGGTACAACAATTACGCCGTCCTGACAGACTGGTCCATGTATTGACATTTGCATCACCTTAAACGCCACAGCCAGCCTTGACTGTTTTCACCACAGAGACAGAACTGCTGAGTTTTCTACACTTCGCCGTTTCTAACACAATATAATTTCATCTTATTAGACGTTAAGCATTTTATTTTATTTTATGTATTTATTTATTTTTTTCATAACTAGTCCATACAGCTACTGTTAAGTGACTATAATTACTGTTTAATTTTCGATTTACAACTGTGGTAAGTCGAATAAGTAGCTGACTCAATCACAAATTGTATAATTATTATTATTATTATTATTGTTGTTGTTGTTGTTTTATTTTCTAATTTAGAGTTTCTTATTTTCTTTTTCCTTATACCCTCCACACACTATACCCAACATACACATACTCTCCTCCATAATGCCCCCCATTCGCAAACAGGCAATCCAGGTTATGCAGTGGAATGCTAGATCCATCTCCACAAATTTACCATATCTTATCCAACATTTGGCAAATAATAACTACCAAGCACTTATATTACAATCACTTAATGTTAAGAAGAATAAATTACCCAAGCTTCCAGGTTATTATTACCCACCTGTGCACCAGAATGTAGATGCTGCCACAAAAATCAGTGCCGCACTATATATTCAAGAAGGAATAGAGTACACCGTATGCTCTCCACCAGCACCTAACACTACTCCAGATTTTCATTCATGCGCCGCACGTATTAGGTTCAGTGATCATCTTACTCTACGTGTCGTATCTGTGTATTTACCGAGAGGCCCAAACGAAGTAAACACGGAATGGTTACATAATATTCAGGATAATGAAAAATGGTTGATTGGGGGAGATTTTAACGCCCATTCTCCTTTTTGGGACAAAGATTGTGTATCAGTTACTTGTAACCGCTTTGTAGAAAATATTGTTGATTCCTCCTTGAGCCTTTTAAATGATGGCAGCGTTACCAGAATCCCTGATATTGTCACTCACAGGGCATCTGCTATAGATCTGTCTTTCATATCCCCTACGTTGTATCCAGAATGTAAATGGACGACATATAAAGATACATTGGGAAGTGATCACTTACCGATCATCATGACTTTTAATGTAACTCAAAGACCTACAGAATTTCAAAAAGACAAAGTTCCAAGATATAAATATAAAGATGCTAACTGGGAGAAATTCGAAAGTATGCTTGCTAGCTATAACACAGAGTTCATAAACACCGCGGATATAGATACATTGTATTCATTCTTTACTGACACCATTTTACAAGCTGCCGACATATCAATTCCAAAATACAATTCACTTAAATCAAGCAAGCATTCGGGAAATATTTGGTGGACACCAGCCTGCGAAGCAGCAGTAGATAATAAAAAATCTAAATTTATTACTTATCTGAGCAACAAATCACCAGAGAATCTTATTGAAAAGAAAAAGGCAAATCATCATAGCAACATGGTCATTGCACAGGCAAAAAGACAATATTGGTCTTCCTTCTGTAATAGGGAGATTTCTGATCATAAAGATACTAAAAAGGTATGGAAAAAATTTAATGAAATGAAAGAAGGTATAAATTTGCCATCTTGTCCTATTAAGATAAAAGACAAAGATTTCCCGTCCAATGTAGAGAAGGCAGAAACATTTGTAGAAATGTTCTCGGAGTCTATGCGATTGGAAGGTCTCTCACTTAAAAACAGAATACACAGAACCGAAGAAGAGAGCAAAAGTGATTATACAGATCCATGTCCTGATAATAGTCAGTACATCAATGCTCCACTCACGCTCAACGAGGTTAAAGAAGCATTAGTATCCCTCCCTAAAAAGAAAACATCTGTAGGACTTGATGCAGTCTCAAATGAGATGCTGAGACATTTACCAGAAAATTTTGTTGTTTTATTGTTTGATATTTTTCAGAAGTGTTGGATTGATGGTTTAATGCCAGCACAATGGAAACAGTCTATTGTGATACCAGTTCATAAACAAGGAAAATGCAAAACAGATAAGAGCAGCTACAGGCCAATTGCACTAACATCACATACTGGTAAACTAATGGAAAGAATAATTTTGAGAAGGCTGATGTACTATTGTCATAAAAATAAGATTATCCCAATTAACCAAGCGGGCTTTCAGAGAGGTAGATCTGCAATTGATAATTTGGTAAAACTTACAACACATGTAAAACAACAATTCGCTAGAAGGAAAAACGTTCTTGCAACTTTTTTTGATGTGAAGAAAGCCTATGATCAAGTTTGGCATGCAAAGTTACTCTTTAAACTGAAATCTGTTGGCTTTTCAGGACATCTCTATGATTATATCAAAGATTTCCTGAGTGAAAGAAGTATACAGGTACGGGTCGGGAATACATACTCAAATCCTAAAACTCTTCACATGGGATTACCCCAAGGTTCTGTTATTGCCCCTGTTTTATTTAATATCTTGTTGAACGACTTACCCAAACACTTATCAAATGATGTGATCCTAGTGCAATACGCAGATGATATATGTATGTGGATGAATGTAACTATGAAACGGAATACATCCAAAAGGGCTTTAAACTATATCAAGAAAATATACCAACGAGAAATAGATAGATTAAATAGATATATTGCTGATAATGGTCTTACATTATCATCAGAAAAAACACATATTATGCTTTTTAACAATGGTACAAACCCAGAAGAGTTACCAACATTTAAGATTGAAAATGAGACAATTCAGTATAAAGATACTGTTAAGTTTTTAGGATTGATACTTACTTCAAAACTAACTTGGAACAGCCATATTGAATATATATTAACAAAAACAAGAAAATCTCTAAACTTACTCAAAATTGTGAGTAAACAATACTGGGGACAAGATACAACGATTTTGAAACATTTATCATCATCACTTATTCGATCCAAACTATCCTATGGACAAGAAGTCTTTTTCAATGCTCCAAAATATTTGCTAAAGAAACTTCAAAGCATAGACTGCAAAGCATATAGACTTGCCCTTGGTGTACCTTTCCATGCATCGACCCTCGGAACATACAAAGAAATAGGAGTACTACCTTTAGATGAATACCGAAACCTCGCATGTGCTAAATACGTACTGAGAAGCTCAACAACTGAAAATTATACATCAGAGGAAGTAAAAATTACATCCGAAAACAGCTTCCCCAAAAGAGCTAAAAACATATCTTATTTAACACCCATTGGCACGTTTGTGTCAAACCTGTTCGAAAAATCTAAAATTAATTCAGATGACGTAGACACACAGAAGACCGTAAGTCCATACCCCATCTGGGAGATGAATAAAGCACATTTTGATGTTAATCATACTGACATTAAAAAGAATGAAAATCCGAATATCATGGCAACGGAAGTCCGAGTACACCTTCAAAATAGATACCGTGATCATTTACAGATCTACACAGATGGCTCACTATTAGACAATGGCCAAGCAGGTTCAGCTTTTGTTATACCAGAACTGAAAACGGAAAGATCATACTATATTGGTAAAAATCGTTCAATATTCACTGCTGAACTTATTGCTGTTCTTATGGCTCTAAATCATATTCTTGATCTTCCAATTTGCCTTCTACAAGTCTTGTTTTGCGTTGATTCCAAATCTGTATTATGTGCTTTAAACTCACCAAATTGTAAGAACAAATCTAAAATCATACTAGAAATCAGCCACATTTTACATCTTTTAAGCTTGAAAGGAACACATATTACGTTTTTCTGGGTTCCTTCACATCTTGGTATTCTCTACAATGAATGGGCTGACAGGGCTGCAAGAAAAGGTGCAAAGAACGAACAGGGAACCATAGAACTTTATGTGCCTCTATCTGTACAAGAGGGTTATCGAATACTAGAAAAAACATCGTGGAACAAAGTCAGAGAATTATACCAAGAAAACGGCAAAGCTTTAAACCATAGTGTAATTAATGGTCAACAACCGGGAACTATCGATCAGTCAAATACATACAGTAATTCAATAAGATTAAGGCAGATTCATACATTATCAAACAGGATAAAACTGAACGCTTTTGTAACAAAGTTCAGCAAAGATGTCAGATGCATATGTGGAGAACATATTTCTAGCAACCATGTAATATTCGAATGTCAGAATCTAAAATGTTTTTTGCCAGACTTCACCAAAAGTTCTTTTGAATGTGTTATTAACAATTCCAATATGTTATTTGTTATTGCAGACGGTTTGCTGCATAGTCCTATAGGACATTTGTTATAGATGTTATATTTGTTTGATGTTGGCGTTTATAACGTTTCCATTTTTCCTAGCGTTGTCTCTCCCTATTCACCCTCCACACATACACACACTTTTACCCCTCCCCCTCTCACAGCCCCTACCCCCACGGTTTTTTTTTTTTTTTTTTTTTTTTTTTTTTTTTTTTTCCCGTCTAATATCACTTCAAGTGGAAAGACGTTAAACTGAAGACAACACACACACACACACACACACACACACACACACACACTTCTGTCAAACAAGATGCATGCTTACATGTCTCTTTACAATCAGTTACAGAACTTTGTTTTTTTTTTAAGAACTGAAAACCCTTCCCTTTATGATTAATTTCTCACTCACTATCAGGACGCATGAGAAAGATAAATAACTTCAACCTCAACACTAAAGCATCAGATTTTTTTTTTTTTTTTTTTTATGGTTTTCGTAACATTACAAAATAACAAAATTGCAAAAATTACGTTTCCTGTGCCACTATGTTTTCAGTGTAAAAAGGAGAAGAAGAAAAATCTCATAAGTTCATTACTTTATTGTGACAGTCCCTTTTTCTTCACTTCCTGTGACATCTTCATTTGATATCAGAATGTTTTGATTGAATCTGCTTCATGATAATGAAGTATGGTACTTCTGATACATGAGTGAATGGATATACATGTGTGCACCTGAATTTTGTGTATGTCAAAACACAACATCTCTCTCTCTCTCTCTCTCTCTCTCTCTCTCTCTATATATATATATATATATATATATATATATATATATATATATATATATTATATATCAATGGAAAAGAGCAAGGAAATAAAAAAGGAAATCTGGTGAGTAAGGGAAAATGATTCTGTTATTCAATAATAGAGTGATATATCATAACACAGCAAACATTAACAATAATGGTGGTAGTAATACCGGAAAACCAAGATGAAAAAGCTTAACTCATGAATGGTGATTTACACACTGACACACACAACAAAAAGACGTTCAGACTGATTTTTCTTCAGGAAACTCAAGTACATAAAATAATGCATGTATGTGCACTCACTTTGTACACACACACACACCGTTTTACTTAAGTATATGCATGTGTAATGTGTATGTGGTGCATGTATGCATGTGCATGGTCATGTGTGTGTGTGTGTGTGTGTGTGTGTGTGTGTGTGTATGTGTGTGTGTGTGTCTGTGTCTGTGTCTGTGAGTGTGTACAAGTGTGTGTTCACGCATGCACAACTGTTCATCTCTGCACTCACAATCATGTAAGTGCTTGAGTAAATTTTGGTGTGTAGTCGCACACCTCTACCATTTGTTAAAAAAATATATTATTTCTAAATTCTTATCACTCTCTCTATCTCACTGTGCATCACCATTCATAAACTTTTCAGTTTCATCTTGGTTCTCCAATATTTCATCCTCTCACCGGAAGATGCCTGGTCTAATTCTGAAAAAATAATGGCATGCATGTCAGGTACAATAAAAAAAACAAAAAAAAAACAACTAAAACATTCTATATAATATTAATATATATGTATCCACTAGCGGCACTACAGAGGGAACAACCCATGCTCTTCAAAGGTCCACTGCCCAGTAAGAATCCCCATCCTCTCTCTCCCTCTTCTAGTCCTCTGCACAGGTACACCAAAGAGAGAAAGAAAATCCCTTCTTCTTCTATGGTATGTGAAAAGCTTTTCTTTTAAACCTTCAAATCTTCCATCTTTTCTCTCCTTTTTTTTTTTTTTTTACAAAAAAATCTGTCATGGTACATGTTTGCAATCGGCTACCGTTCTCTTTGTATTCAGTGTGCCAGTGTATGAAGTTTTCCTGTCTCCATAATCAGATTGTACCTTTTTTTTTTTTTTAATCTACCAGAGTACCATTTCTTCCACTCACATGTTCATTCTGTTGTTGTTTTTCTAATTCAGTACAACACAGCAGCTTACATGGCATATCTCCCCTGTTCCCACGACCCCACCTTTAAAAAAAAAAAAAATTTCAAAAAAGTGTAACCACACAGTGTTTTGTGTCCATCACATTTCTTTTAAATGTCTCTGTCAAGAAAAAAGAGAAGGTGAAAAAAGGTAATGGAGCATTTTCATTCTTTTTTTTTTAAATATTTAAACAGACTTATGTTACCAAACTTCAATCCTTTCTTTTTTAAGTTCAGCTGTCATTTTTTTGCTGAAAAATAGAACTAAAAGTGACCAAACTGAAATTACAGAACTGGGACAATGGAAAGGAAGAAAATGAAATCCTACAACAGACAGATCTTTTCATTATATAACAGATGATAATGTAATGTGAACAATGAAAATAACACAGATCTTTTCATTATATAACAGAAGATAATGAAGATAATGACACGGAAACAATAACAATAATCACACCACTGATAAAAATCTACCGTTCACTGACATTATAAACAAAAGACTGACTGAGGAGGATGAAAAATGGGACAGACGGTAAAGGAAAGCGTATCACATGATTTTTCTAAATGATACAGATCAAAAACAGCCAACAGCTCAATGCTGGCCACCAGACAGCATAATTAAGTGAAGTATCTGGTAACTATTTCCTCAACGTCTCAGTCAAACAGCCAGCCACTCAGTTGCACAACTGCCCCAAGCGTAATTGAAATATCAGTTTAACGGTTCCTTAGTTACTTTCTCAATTGCTCAGATGCCTCCTTTTCGCTGAACGTCACGTCACCTCTTTTCACTGTCAGTTACTGGCTGGTCCCCCCAAGAGAGTTCCCACCTCCTCTGCCTGCCCTGAACTCCGCGTAATCCACATAGCCATCATCATTTTTATCCATCGACTGCAGAAAGTCATCAACCAGGAATCCAATGGCTTCATCTGTGTAAGCTCTCTCATGTTCGCCCAGTTTTGAGGATCTGAGTGAGTCTTCAGGGTCAGCGTCTTCTGCGTCAGAATCCCTGCTTCCATCATCATGAACTTTCACCTCGCTTCCCTCCTCTGTATGCTGGTCTGTGTTTTTGGAATCTGCGCTTGGCTCTTCTTCATAAATTCCACACACACACACACACACACAGTCATGGACCAAGGACCACATTCTGTGTTGTCTCGCTTTCAATGCACGCACCCAAACTAAAACAGCGGTCCATGCAAACTGTGTTCAGCTTCAGCACAGCGTGTGTTCATGAAGGAAGAAAGAAAGGAGGAGGAGGTGCTAGGTGGCATGGAGGGGGTGGGTGGGGGTGGAAGAGGATCAGCACTCACTTCATTAAAAGGGGTGACTTGCAGGGAAAGCAAAATGAACAAATCAAATAAATAAAACAAAAGTAAAAATAATAAAACATCATCCCAAGTCATTTGTAAAAAAAAAAAAAAAAAATAAAAAAAAGAAAAGAAATAAAACACTGTAGCCTGTGCAGAGATACTGACAGGGTGAGACAGTTGCTGTATAATTTGGCAATGCAAATGTTGCTGCTGATGCTTCTGCAGTAGTCTGGTCATGCAAGTCTTTGACTACAAATACCGGGAAGTCTCTTGTACTGAGTTCGGAGTCTGCAGTATGTGCATGTGTCTGTTCATGAGAATGGACACAAAACCTTATCGAGAGAACATGAACTCAAAACTGAGGTCAAAACAATTCAACTCATAATACAAAGATTGACAAAGTATGTGACTGGCAAATCACAAATGATTCAATGCTTCTAAATCAAATGTCCTAAACGCATACATCGATGACTGAAAAACCAAGACCTGATTACAAAACAAGTGTGTGCAGACATGTGTGTATGTTTTGTTTTGTTTTTGTTTTTTTTTTGTTTGTTTGTTTGTGTGTGTGTGTGTGTGTGTGAGAGAGAGAGAGAGAGAGAGAGAGTGTGTGTATGTGTGTGTGTGTGTGTGTGGGGGAGGGGGGGGGTTTGTGTGTGTGTGTGTGTGTGTGTGTGTGTGTGTGTGTGTGTGCGTGTGTGTGTGAGTGCATGTTGGGGTGGGGTTTTTTTGTGTTCTTTTCCTTTTTTATTTTTGATTTGTTTTTCGGTTGCGCGCGCGCAAGCACAAATGTAAATAATTATGTGTGTGATCACTATACACACCATAATGAATAAATTGACAAAAATTAAAATCCTAGCAAGCTGAACTGCTGTGAAACTTTTCAGATCCAACATCGGTCTCCTGGGTGCGAACCCCAGCGTTATCATACTGGAAGAAAACTGAACGTACATTTTTCTCCTTCTGCTTAATTTTTTTCATCTCCAAGTTCTCCTCTGTCAAAAACACACCACCCTGCACCAAATATTTTAAAAACTCGTGGCTTTCAGTCACACGATTTGGTTCGTGTCAAAAAAGATGAGAAAGATCAGTTTAAAGCAAATTAAGTCCCCTAGCATTAATTACAGAGTAATTTCCCTTTTTTAGTATCTGCACCAAAACGTTTGCAAAATAAATAAAACTTCCATGCTTAGCAAAAGAAGTTCCTGTTTGAACAAAAAATGATAATAATGACTGCTCTTGTTGCTGGGTCAGAATATCAGATCAAAGTGCCAAGTTTTGATAATACAAAAAATATAAATATAACAGTAAATGCAGTTTGCATATAATTAGGCTTCTTCTTTTTTTCTTTTTTTTTTTTGTGCCCATCCCAGATGTGCAATATTGTTTTAGACAAGATGACTGGAAAGAACTGAATTTTTCCTATTTTTATGCCTAATTTGGTGTCAACTGACAAAGTATTTGCAAAGAAAATGGCAATGTTAAAGTTTATCACGGACAGCCAGACACACACACACACAGACAACCGAACACCGGGTTAAAACATAGACTCACTTTGTTTACACAAGTGAGTCAAAAATGGTCCGCTTAACACAACCCCTCAATCTGAACTAAAGTCACCACTGGTAGTGAACTGTACAGTCGACTCAAGTCACCAATGGTGATGAAAGAGTTCAAAGAAGAAACAAAACGTAGCCCTTTATCCCCAACCCGCCAACGTACACACATTCTGACACACAACCACCCGCACAACTCGTCAATGGATTTCCTTCAGCTTCAACAAACATGAACACCTATCGGTGCATATGTCTTTCTGGTCTACAGATTCTCTACATGTATTCGCTATAAGAAAAGTTTTATACTCCGAACTGAGTGTTATATGCATGCGCATGAAAGACCTGAGAGTAAGCACTTTCATTTGTCTCTGCACAAGATTCGATGCAATACAAATATTATTATTATCATAGTGCTGGGTCGGGGGGTCCAGGAGCTGAAGGGGTGCACAATGGGTGGATCTGAAGGGATGAGACATCTACCTCCAAACTACCTCCCCCTATCCAACCTCTCCAACAACAAAAACAAAAAAATACACCCACAAAAAAAAAGGAAAAAAAAAGAATTATAGTCTTATATTGGCTTACAATTACCTCTGATCATCTGCATTTACTCCTTGCCAACAGAACAATGAAGAACTATAGTCTTCTTTTCGCTTATGTTTATCCCTGATTATCTGCATTTACCTCTTGGTTAACATAGAAGTTTCGCATTCTCAACATACCTTAAAAAAATTACAGATTATGGTAATTTCCACTACTCAGTTATCTCCACTTTAAACACAGTTGCTTTGATGTTGTTTCACCGGTTTTATCACTATGCCAAGGATGCCACTCACATGATTCATGTTGATTTTATCAAGAGTATAAAGAAAAAGAAAAAAAAAGGGGGGTGGGGGGGGGGATAAAAAAAACAACAAACCAATACCCATTTCACTCATTGAGGTCATCATTTTTGATTACGCAGCAGTAGCACAACAAATGATAATAAATAAATAAAACAAAATTTACGCTTTGAAAGCATTACATTTCATTTCACTACTGTGCATTTTGATTAACAGAAGTTGTTTAAGAACCAGTTTCAATTTATTATATGTTCAAGTAAGTAAAATGAATGGATGAATAAATAAATAAATAAATAAATAAACAAGAAAAAAGAGAAGGCAACAACAAAAAACAAACAAAAAACAAAAAAAACTCACTCAAAAATACAAGACTGTGAAGGCTAAATCAGTCTGAAGTCGCTCGCTCGCAAAAACAGACTGACCTGACAATGACAGGCAGAACAAGACTACCGCTGAGGGGCATTATCAACCTTGTACTTTTTATACTCAAAATACTCCACATAGCCATCGTCATTCTTGTCATAGGACCTCAAAACTACATCCACAAGGTTTGCAATGACCTCGTCAGAATACCCCTCATGCTTGGCACCACTACCATGGTCCTCACTGCTCTCGTTAGGCGAACCCTCGGAACCCGAACCCGAACCTGGGTTGGCAGCCTGGGGAGGGGAAGGGGTGGGAGTGGGAACCGAGTCCCCGCTTTCTGGTTTCGGTTCATGATCGTCTGAAAGCACCAACACCGGCTCACCATACAATTATATATATATATATGGGTTGTTGTTGTTTAAACCTCTAGCTTTCATTTTTTTTCCAGATGATCAATCGTCAGTGACAAAATGTTTATGATTTGAAATCTCCAGTACAAAACTCAATACAAAATGTTATACGTCTTTCT
This sequence comes from Babylonia areolata, assembly GCF_041734735.1. Lineage (NCBI taxonomy): Eukaryota > Metazoa > Mollusca > Gastropoda > Neogastropoda > Buccinidae > Babylonia > Babylonia areolata. The sequence goes on along the minus strand of NC_134896.1, from coordinate 12,620,475 downwards.
TCACTGAATGAGCATTGTCAATGATAAATCAATCATGATTTGAATTCTGTATTCACACAAAAATATTGGAAAGAAGCGTTATTTATTTTCATATCCAGATGAGAGTTTAACAAAATGTTAATACCATCTACATTGCACTTCTGCATTTAAACAAAATGCTGCAAAATAATGAAACTGCTTGTGCAAGGAAACATCTGCTTTTCTATAGCTATTTTAGCTTGACAGCACAATTTAGACCTTTTTGCCAATTTGTCTTCAGAAGTTGCTAAAAAAAAAACATAGTACACAAGAATTGTCTTCTTTTTATCAATTTACAATTGAAAACAAACAAACAAACAAACAAAAAAACCAACTGTTTTCAAACTCACACCTGTCTCTCACCTGTTCTACCCTTCCTCCATCTGCTCCCCACCCCCTTCTTTTCCCTGTTAACTCAATGAACCCTGGGTTAAGACGTTAAAACAATTTCCACTCTCTTACATATGCACAAACTGCAAGCAAAAGGAACTAACTTCTACAGTATTTCCCGCTGTGTCTAAACATGTTGCTTTGCAACAAAGCACTTTAGTTTCAGTATAAACTATATTTCTGGCGTTTTTCTGTATCAACATGGCAGGAAAACCTGCAAAGACTGTATACTCCCCAGGGTTGAATGTGCGAATTGTTAAGATTATTATATAACAATTGAAAATCCTTTCACACTGATTTAGTTGGTCTGATATTCTAACTTGTAGGACACCGAAACCATCACTTACAGGTCAGGTGGAAAGATCTTATTGAAACAAGCAGTGATATTTGTTCTGTAAAAACTTTAAAATACCCTGACGTTTGGCTCAAAGAAATGGATTACCGGTTTATTTTCATCTTCCCCCTAAATCCATGCGTAACATTATATAAACTTTAGCTGATATACAGTTATTCTACAAGTCCTGGAGATAATAAACGGAATATTACAATGTTACAATGACATTGAAACTGCAACAAGAGAAGTGAAACTGATATGACAGTGTTTTTCACAAGAACTGGACTGGTGATGATTTTCACCTTCACATTAACATTCGTCTTGCACTGAACTATGCATCGCATATTGCAAAAGTTAAACATATTTCTGTCACAGAAATGAGGCTATAAATTTTGATAATGCTTTCTTCTGACTGATTCTCTCTCTCTCTGCAAATGGTTTTCAAGTTTCCTTGTTTTGGCCTTTCTATGATTCATTGTGCTCACCCCCATGCCCTCCCCCACACCCATCCCCTTCACTTCTCTCTCTCTCTTTGTGCTGTCCATATTTTCCCCGTATTTCCATTTCCCATTTTGATCATGCTATTCTTTAGCTACAATTCAGTTCAAATTTCAATTCTCAGTTAAAATTTCTAACGGTAGTTTTGTTTTGTTTATTTGTTATGTATCTTTAAACAACCGTCACTATTCCTCACAACAGTGCTGGTAAAGACAGCCGGAATGTCAAAATTAAAATCAATATAAATCATTCACCTTAACATCACTGACCCAAACTTGAACAATCTTTACGACTGACTGAAGATACTTGTGTCAGCGATCACCGGTTCACCCGATACTGACCAGGCGACCACAAAGGGAAGGGGAGCAGAGCACGGTCAGAAGAAGCGAATGACCAACATGCAAGGGCAAGAAGTTCTTGGGAACCCACAAGCACACACACAAGCAGTACATCTGGTATTCAGTGGGAACACCAAAACAGGCACCCCAGTCAGCAGGACTTCATTGTAACGCAATGCTGATTATCTAAGTACTACGGTAACAACACTGTCATATAACACACGAAACTTGGTTATCATTATGATACTAAATATCATGGTAACAACACGGATATCTTTTTACGCACGAAACTTGGACATCATTACAATACTGAACATCATGGTAACATACTGATGTACTATCATAGTATGAACACTGGTATTTTACGCACGAAACTTGGATGTTATCATAATACTGAACATCATGGTAACATACTGATGTACTATCGTGGTATTAACACTGGTATCTTACGCACAAAACTTAGAAGTCATTATAATATTGAACATCATGGTAACATACTGATGTACTACTATTCACATGAAACTTGAACATCATTATGACACTGAACATAACGGTAACTACACTGATATATTACACATTTCATATGGGCAAATGTGTGTGTGTGTGTGTGTGTGTGTGTGTGTAAGTTTTAAATAGTGGAAAGGTGTTTTTATCAAGCTTGCTTTGCTTTGACTCTGTTGTGTATGATTTTGTCAAATGTGTTATATGCCAGATTTTACTAATCTGTATGTATCACAGAATTCATCACACTTAATTTCTTTCACTGAAATAATAAAATTATTCTGCTTCTGGTGTAACTTGGACAGCATTACAATACTGAATATTATGGTAACAACCCTGACATTTCACATATGAAACTTATCTTGAAAAATCTTACATGTGAGTACATGCATACGCGACGAATTAGACAATCCATCAGTGCATAAGATATACACAAAACAGACAACACATTATTTACAGTGACCTTTACAGCTTAACTGCTCGACTATTTGTGACTAGTACACTCATCAGTGAAGGGCTGTCACCTCCCTGAGGTAGGGCAAAGCCAACCCGTCAGGTTTTCAGTCACCATTCTGATTTGGACTCCTTCCTCTTTGGACCACATCACTTGGTTCAGAAAAATCACATTAACCCCTTACAGAGCGCACCAAAAGCAGTGACTGCCCTTGACACACCACACTGATCTCATCTCACCAAAGTTCAACAGTCAAGGGGTTAAACAACACGTTTTCCAAGCAAACACTCTCCCACTACTTTGTCTGTCATCACATTCTGATTGCCAGCCCCTGCATAAATACCTGCATTTAACAAATCTTAAACTTGATCAAGCAACCATTAAAACATGATTCACAAGCATGTAACAATGTGTTCTATATGATACCATGTGTTTTTTAAAGCACCCTGAGCAGTTGTCCGGATATTGTGCAATAATAAGTATCCATTTTTTTCATAATTCATTTAAGACCAACAGTTTCACAGAAACTGAGAAAGGCAGAATTTTTTTGTCCCCAGCGAAACATTTTTGCTTCTAACTCTGAGGTAGATTTCTAAAGAGAGATCACTCATTTTTTTCTATGGACAAATTTCAATTTAAAGAGGAACTGTCTTGTTCTCAGTGAAGCCTTAATCCCATGTCCTACTTAAAAGTCCTTATCCAAATTTTAATGTTTTTCAACAAACTGAGCACAACACCTTTTAAGTCTAAAACTAAAACAGTAATTTCGGGTGGGGGTGGGGGTTGTCTTTGTAAAATTTTGGGTCAGGCATGAATCTGTTTCTAATTTTCTTCCAAACACCATGAACCACAGCTAAATGTGATATGATGCCATTGCAGATTTATTTTGATTTTTTTTTTTTTTTTTTTTTTTTATTTAGGCTGGTATCTGTTACCATTTTCTACATAATACCTCTGCCATTATGATTATGATACCATCACAGATTTGTATAATTAATGAATAATCATAAAGGATGAAAGAGAGACTAAGAGACCAGACAGGACTGAGAGAGAGAGAGAGACAGAAAGAGGAAGGGTAAAATGATGCAGGATAATAAAGACAGGAAAGACAGACGGGGAAAAACAATGCAAAGGATAATGACACTGTCGATACCTGTACAAGGACCATGCAAGGTGGTGGGAAAGAGGACGGGAGGGAGGGGAGGGAGGGAGGGAGGAAGGGGTGGAAAAGACCATCAGCAGATCAGTTTTACTTTTAATATACCATGAGTCATCGGCAACAGTCTTCTGTCACACACTGACCCTGTTTCCATCTTAATATGAAAAGACAGTTTATGCATCTTGTTCAGACGCAAAGTCACAAGTCTTGTAAGACTGATAATAATCTTGAAGTTTTCCTGACAAAACTCAAGAGCGTCACCATAACCATTCATTGTTTACCTTACAGCCATCTAATTTTTTTTTTTTTTTTTTATTAAATCCTTTTTTCTTAGTCCCAGTCTCTCTCTCTCTCTCTCACTCACTCTCTCTCTCCTCTCGGCATTTTTCGTCTCAGATTCTTTCCTCAAACAGGATGCATCCTTGTTCTCAATTCCCAAACAAACACAAAGCAAACACCCCTCTCTTTGTTCTTTCTTCCGCAGTTTTCTAAAAGAAACTCCACACATCTCTTTTTTCTGATTCTCTCTCTCACTCACTCACACTCTTTTTCTTATTTCCAAACGAACATGGACTCTTTTTTCTTCTTATTTTTCTTATCTTTTTTCATGAAAGCATCTCTTTTTTCTTTTCTCTTTTTTTTTTCTTTTCTTTTTCGGGAAAAGGATCTTTCTCTACACCCTTACCCCTCTCTTTCTCTGACATATTGATTTTTCTCATCAAAAGATAGGGGGGGGGGGATTCTCCCAAGCTTGTTTTTTCTCTAATATTTTTCAAAAGAAACATTCTCTCTCTCTCTCTCTCTCTCTCTCTCTCTCTCTCCCTCTCTCTCTCTCTGCATCCACCCTTTCCACCAACAAACTCTTGTCCTCCCATCTCTACAGCTTTTATCTATTCCTGTACAGAACAAAACACAACAAGCCACAGAGACAACCCAACATGAAAAAGGAATCCTCTTCACGCATGACCGATCGCCTATGGCCCTCATCCTCCCGAAACACACAGTTTGACCACAGGGCAAGGAACAGCTTAATCAGGGACCTCAAAAAGATGGGGGGGGGGGCATGGGAGGAGGGGGGGGGGAGGAAGGATAGGAAGGGGTGGGCGGCGTCTTCAACCCGAAGCGATGATCGCAATCTCATCAGCATAACAGTGTCAAACAAACTGTGTTAGCATCATCAGCTTTCAAAGTTAACATCAAAGTTAACCCTGCAGTTACCCACAGGTTCTTCTTTTTTTTTTTCTTCTTCTTTCTTTCTTTTTTTCTTCCTCTCCTCCTCCTCCTCCAGAGGGGCAGTTCACACTTCCGGATGTCTACACACACTCCCTCCAGCCGCCGCACCCCCCCCCCCCCCAACCCCCACCCCACTCTTGTTCTCACCCACCTTGGCTCCTGCCCAGCTCTGGCAGTTGTTAGCAAACTCTCACCCCCTCCCCACAACTCCCCCCCCCCCTCACCCCCTCCTCCTTCCCCACCCCTGCCCCACCAGCACACCTCTCTCCCCCCCAGCCCTTAACAACATTTTCCAACGGGTTTAGTTCGTTCAGCCTGACATCACATTCCCATTACGCGATCCGCGACATCCAGCCGGTCGGAGCAGCAGCCCGACCCACTTTGTAATTCAATCTTTAATGAGTCCCCAACACCCCCCCCCCACCCCCGCTCACCCCCACCAGCAAGGGTTGTAACTCTATTGATCTGGGTTTTTATTGTCTGCCCATTAGCAACTTGACAAGGATAAGAAAGTGGTCCTGGCACTGACAATGATTAAAGCAAACATACTCTTGGACCAGTTGAAAAAAAAAAAAGTATTGAACTTGGAAAGGAAGAGAAGAAGAAGAAGAAGAAGAAGAAGAAGAAGAAGAAGAAGAAATTAAAAAGAAGAAAAACAAGATGATTTTTTTTTTTTTAATGAAGAGTTCTTAAAAAAAATAAACCCGTCCTGTTCAAGGGGAAAAAAAACTGACCCAAAGCTTTAATTCCCCCCCTCCCCCAACACACTCACTCCACCAAAAAACTGTAACATCAAACCACTGTCAGACTGATTGAAGTAATAAACATAGCATCGGAGAAGATCTTAAGGTTTTATTTTATTACCACAAAATAGCTGCATGTTTTGCCTGTGCTACTTTTGTACACAGTGTTTGTATAAAATTTAAAAAAAACACAACTACTGTATAATGATGCCTGAATATTGATTTAATGACAGCAATTTTTCCATCCTCCACATTCAAGCAGTCTCTCTGATCTCTTATTTGTTCGCTTATTCCATTTATTCTAAAGGTTCATGCCATACGAACAAACACACAAAACAGCATAAGATAAACGATACATGCCTGTAATTTCAGGAGAGACAGACAGAGGAGGGGAACAGGGAGTGACGCCCGCAGTCTAAACATCAAATGTATATATTATATACCAGCTTTTTATGAGAGATAGAAGTAGAGTGAGCGTGAAACAGAGACAGAAGCAAAGGAAGGGGTTTGGGGGAGGAGGGGTGGGGGGGGATAGAGGGAGACAGACTGAGAGAGTTAGACAGTGGGAGAGAGTTACAACCAATACAAGACAGAGGCTTATTATGAGGGGGGGGGGGGGGCACAGGAAGAGCTAGAAACAGATAGAAGCATAGGGAGAGACAGAGGCAAACTGAGAGAGCTACACAGACAGAGGGAGGCCAATTATGAGAGTCAAACAAAAAGAGCATGAAACAGAGATAGAAAAGGAAAGAGAGGGGGGTTGTGGTGGGGTTGGGGGGGAGGGGAGAGATAGAGACAGACTGAGAGAGTTTCACAGACAGAGGGTTATCATGTGAGCGGGAAACAGATAGAATTAAAGGGAAGGGGGAGAGAGGCAGACAGACAGACAGACAGACAGACAGACAGAGACAGACAGAGAGTTTCACAGACAGAGGCTTATCATGTGAGAGGGAAACAGACAGAATTAAAGGGAAGGGGGAGAGAGGCAGACAGACAGACAGACAGACAGACAGACAGACAGAGACAGAGACAGACTGAGAGATACACAGACAGACAGGTGAACGAACGGAGGGACAGGTTATGACTGACAGTGATCAAAACAAACACAGCACTGTCTGTTCATGCAGCGAAATCACAGACCCCATCAACGGACACCGGACAACAAAGCCTGTACAGTGTAACGCCTGCACAATATTCATGTGTGTGCCTCTGTGCACTGTTCACACAAACTTAATTTACACAGGCAGGTATGGTTAATTCAAAGGAGTCAACTGTTAGGATCAGTTCGATTACGGTTACCGCTTACTGACACGTGATGTGCTGTGGGTGTCAATGCATGTTACTGTGAACGGAAGCACATACACATATACACATATCTGTCACATAAATGCAATCATGTTTGTGTGTTTATGGATGAATACATTGTGCTTGTTAGTGTACACATGTGTGTGTATGTCTGGGTATTTGTGTTTGTATGTATGTACAGTCTGTCTCTGTGTGTGTTTGAGTGTGTGTGTGTGTGTGTGTGTGTGGTTTGCATTAAGTATGAGTGCACGTCTATATGTGTGTGTGTGTGTGTGTGCATATGCATTCGTGTGTATGCACTTGCATGCATATGAGCATGTGGAAAAGCATAATCGTGCTTGCAAATGTGACTGTGACAGTGTCTGCAAAAATCTACCAATAGTCACACAAGCAAAACAAATGCTAAGTGCACATTATATTCCGGTACAAGTATTCATTTCCATAGTGTGTGTGCACATGCACACAGTCAAGTGTGTATGCAGAGTGTGCACAATTCACGGCAACAAAAAACCTTTCAATCTTCTTTCACCCACTCCAATGAAAATCAAGACAGTATAATTATAGAACAGGACTGAAAAATAAACTGATCCAGGATGCCATCTCAATTCAAGGGGGACAACACATGTTTAAAATCCCCTGAAACAGGTTGTGTCCCCTCACCATAATTGATCTCATTGTCAAGTCAAGCCTGGGGCCAGGAGTTGTCAACAGACAAATTGCATTTCCACCCTCCCACACCCGACCCATTTTTGCACACATACAAACTCTCACATATACAAATGGGTAGTCCATACCAAAAAATATTTGTTCCTCAAGTCAAAACAACTGGTAAAATAATGCCACATGAAATCAACCTGGCAGGAAAACCAACTTCAGTATCACAAATCTCTCAACTGTAGCATATGGAACAAAGGAATTCAAATAGCTATCCTCTGTTTTCAGATGTCTTATATGATGGTGGCATTGACAACATGTTACTATCAGTGATCCATAAAACTTCTTTTTTTTTTTAATGAAGAAAATTTTTAAAAGTTGCCAACTGTGGCATAGCTTGGTGCATTTCATGCTTAACATGGGGAGGAAATAAAAAGGAGGCAGCTAATTTACATATTTCTGTTTTCATCCATCTGGTCCAGACCAACATTCTGAAAAGGACAGGAAACAAACTCTTGTCGGTGTCTGAACTAGTAAGCCACAGTAAAGTAAGTGTAATATAAAATATGAAAAAAATCATTAAAAAAAACTGTTACCGACAGTCACTGCTATTTCTGTATGTTGTTGCAATGAGTGTTTGTGTGAACAACATACTGTGATAAATGACTTACCAAATCTATTCAAGAACATGTGATAAATGATTTACCAGATCTATTCAAGAATATCAAAAAAAAGAGCCTCTCAGAAGCATTCACACACTCCCGTGGGTCATCCTGACCCAGAGTTTCACCCAATTTTATCACAAGTACAGAGACAAGTTAAAGGAACAAACATACACATCATTATGATTCATACCTGGATGAGACCTACCCAAAACTGGAAAACAAATATGTTCAACTTTTTTTTTTCTGAAGAGGATGTTCACTGTACATCCCGAGTCCATTTTTACCTTAAAAATGAGCCCTCCCACTCAAATTTAAGAACACACTGTCTTTTCAATGAGGAAGATCAACCAATGTTTCTTTCGGAAAAAGACTTTGAAAAAAAAAAGATTCATGCATCCACACTTTGCTGATGCAAAAATCACTGACAGAAATAAAAATTGTTAAAACAAATTTTTGTGAGTTTAAAACAGCACTTAATCATTCTTAAATTTGGAGAGAAAAAAACAAAACAAAGAACAGAAAGATTCATTTTAAACTGACAAAGAAAAAAATTTCACTTTTCCAATCAGGCAGATCATTTCAAAAGATGTATAATTCAATCTCACTGAATGGAAACCTAAAATTATAATGTAATTAAACAGGGTTTTTTTTCATAATATACCCCCCCCCCCCACTAAAAACGATGCAATTAAAACCAACCTCACACCATCACACTAGTGTGACATGTTCAGATGCTTTGATAAGTGTATCAAAGCTATTTTAACAAAATATCACTAATTATTCTAAAAAAAAAAAAAATCCACATTTCTGTTTCCATGTATCCAACCACAGGGAATTAACATTAAATATATATAGGTCAAATAAAATCAGTTGGCTCGCTCAAGACTGAAGTGATAAGAAATAATTTGCTGGCACCTACATGCTCCTGCTGGAGTCAAGAGAATGAACTAAACAAACTATTGATTAATTTTGTAGCTGATGGGTACAAGGGGGTGTGGGGGTGGGGTAAAGAAATACCGAAACAGTCCAGTCCACATGTTCATGCAATGACAGGCCCACCACCCTCCTCCACCAATACATCCATCCCCCTCCCCTCCCCGCCCCCCAGCGAAGCAAAAGCCATGGACAGCAGCAGGCAGAGACTAGGGTTAGGAAAACTCACCATCGTGGAAGTGGGTGAGGGCCTTGCCAATCTCCACACCGTCCAGCTTGTTGTTGTTGTCATAGTCGTGCATCTTGAAGTAGTGGAACTCCAGCTCCTCCTCAGACATCTGCTCCTTGGGCTTGGTCTTGATCACGTTCTGCAGGTGCTCCAGGATGTGGCTGCAACCCAACAGGCAGCAAGTTCCATCATGACGGACTGTGTGACAAGGGCTAAGGAGGTAGGTGACAGGATGGTTAAGACGCTTATCTGGCCAATAGAGAGTCCGTGAGGGTCGGGGTTCAAATCCCCGTCTCGCCCTTTCTCCCAAGCTTGACTGGAATATCAAACAGAGCATCTAACATTTGAATGAGATGTTAAACCGAGGTCCCCTGTGCAGCACACACACGGTGCACTGAAAAAGAACCCATGGCAACATAAGTGTTGTCCTCTTGCAACATTTTGTTGAAGAAATTCACTCTGACAGGTATACAAACATATATGTATGCATTCAAGGCCAGACTAATCGCGTTGGGTTGCGCTGTTGGAAAGGGGTCTGCCAAGCAAGATGTGGTATTGTATATATGGCTTTGTTTGAACGCAGTGACGCCTCCTTGAGAAACTGAAACTGAGGGTAACAGATGTGTTTCTTACCCATTCGCTTCTTGCCATTCAACTACTGTCATAGCTGTTGATGTGGCTGCAACCCAACAGGCAACAGTAAACCTTGTCCATCCCCCCCATCATACCTCTATTGCCCCCCCCCCCCCCACCCCCCTTAAACTGACAGATTACTAAGCATACTGAATATCTTTATAATTCCTTGCTATTTCAACTAAACAAAGAAGACTTTAATTAGGAAATCTTATCTGACTATTTGTATAATTTCTATTACTGGGTATTCTAATTTTCTCCCCCCCTTTTTTTTTTTTTTTTTTTTTTTTGTCTTAGTTTATTTAAGCCGAGGAAAAGTAAACACTTCTGCAAAACCATACAAACTCTCACTTTCCCCTAAGTCTCTCACAGGTTTTAATATGTGAAACAAGGACACTCACAAACACTATCAAAACTCATACTTTCTCTGAAGACTCTCTCTAAAGTAAAAACATATGAAACAATGACATGTACACACACAATCTGGATTTTAAATAAATACACCCTCCAGCTGCAAGTGTCATAAACAGATCACTCTGGCGATAGTGTCCGGCCCCTTATCTATACACATAAATCTTCATTCTCTGATACTGTCAAAGCTGTTTGCCCGGCAGGTGACTTTTCTGATCAGCTTACAGCCCTGTGAGAAAAACCACCATCTGTCACAGGCTGAGAAAGGTGGCTAGGTGAAAAAATCAATACACCTTTTCTCGCAACATTTGGGATAGATCTAAGAGGGTATCCTCTCCATTATCGACTGTGGGCAGCTGAACCCACATGTTTGTGTTAGCATACATCTTCCTTAGAGTCAGACCATGGTTTACATGTTTCCAAACATTTAGGATTTTTTTTTTTTTTTTTTTTCCAGCTATGGGCAAGGCTGCAAAATCGAATTCACTCTTTCTTGTATAAATGATCTGCTGTTTCAAACCAGCTTGTTTTTTTTTTGTTGTTGTTTTTTTTTTCTTTAAAAAAAAAAAAACGAACAAAACAACCTCTGGGGAGATAGCAACACTGGAAGAAGTATGCAATTTTTCATCTCCTGTGTGAGTATTCAGAATAGAGAAATGGGTTCAAGCACTAACACTGTGGGAACCTGCAAACCCCCTTCCCCTCCCAAACTCCCTACACACACACACACACACACACACACACACACACACACACACACAAACAGAATCACACACATCATTTTCATCCACCAGACACTGCCATGCTCACACCTGGACTTTCCACACGGCAGCAGAATATGCCAGTAATACCAAACCTAACTTCTGTAGTCTGTGATTTATATCATCCATCAAACCAGCTGCCCCCACACCCCCTCCCTCACATCTTTACCCTTTAAAAAAAAGGGGAGGGAAAAAAAGGAATATGGATGTGCAAGGGTGTTTTTATAGATGAGTGGCTGTTTGTTCTGCACTTTTCTCAAACTATTGTATTATTATCACTACATTCTTAAACAACAGTTACTTAATATCAGCATTATTTTGGTCTTACGTCTACAACTGCTTGCAAAAGTGTGGCTGAATATTAACCAGTTCATCACCATCAGCTCAGCTCACCTACCACAATGGTGACTTCAGACACAACACTCTACAACATTATGAATTTCTGTATGGAATTCCAGACACAACACTCACTCAGCATTATGAATACATCTACGTCTGGAACTCCAGACACAACGCTCACTCAGCTTTATGAATTTTTGTACGGAAATCCAGACACAACACTCCGCATCATGAATAAACCCATGTCTGGAATTCCAGGCAAAACACCCACTCAGCATTAAGAATTTCTGTGCAGAAGCATCACTCGATCAGCATTATGACTAGATTTACACAACACTAACTCAGCATTACAATCAAATTCATATCTGGAATTCCAGATGCAACACCAACTCAGCATTATGAATCAGAATAAATTCATGTCTAAATTCCAGACAGAACACTCACTCAGCATTATAACTAAATTCATATCTGGAATTCCAGACACAACACCAACTCAGCATTATCAATAAGAACAAATTCATGTCAAAATTCCAGACACAACACTCACTCAGCATTACCATGATTATGAATAAATTCATGTTTGGAATTCCAGACACAATAATCAGCATTATGAATTTGTGTGTACACGGAATTGCAGACACAACACTTTACTCAGCATTATCAATATATTTATGTCTGGAATTCCAGAGTTCAGTTTGTTTCAGTAGCTCAAGGAGGCGTCACTGCGTTCGGACAAATCCATATACGCTACACCACATCTGCCAAGCAGATGCCTGACCAGCAGCGTAACCCAACGCGCTTAGTCAGGCCTTGAGAAAAAAAAAAGGTGAATGAATAATACATAAGCTTACATAAATAAATAATAATTATGATATAAAAAAGGTAGTAGTAATGATAATAATAATAAAATAATAATAAATAAATAAATAAGACAACAATGATGATAAATAAGCAAATAAATGTAAAACATGAAGACACACATTCACACATACACCCACACATGCATAACAGACATGCACCAAACATGCAGTTTCACAGATATGAAAACACAGTCAAATACATATAAACGTACATGAGCTCCAACACACACACACACACACACACCACACACATTACCCTGCACCTCCTCTACCCCCCTCCTCCACACACTCATTTCTAGTCTATGTATCGCAGCTTCCACGGCACACACACACACACACACACACACACACAGACCAGTGGATTCCAGACCCAACACTTACTCAGCATTATGGATTTCTGTCTGGAACTTGAGCTTGTTCCCTCCGTGATGTCCACCATGGCCCTGACCTTGACCTTCCTGGACGTTCATCTGTTGCTGCTGAAACTGCTGCTGCTGATCATGACGAGGAGGTACACCAGGTGGATTGTGGGCGTTGACTGAAGCAACCACCAGCAGCGTCAGCACAGCACTTGACAGCAGCATCATTGTGTGTCTGGAGGAGTGTGGGTTTGAGCACTGAAGTAAGGCACCTGTCACAAAATCCTGAGAGTAAGAGTAAGATTTGAAAAACCACCCAAACACACCACACACACACACACACACACACACACACACACACACACAAAATATCTTTTGCAAAAATTGATCTTCATTCCATTGCAAATTCATGAAAATAATAAGAAATGTCTTGTTTTCTTGTCATTATTGGAACTTTCAATACTTATTTTTTTTAAAGATCGTCTTGCAGTGAATATGGACAGTCAGTAACACCAATGTACTCTTTTTGATGAAATTAAAAGTAGGACCCTTGTGTAGCATCGAGTGCATGATAAACTTTAAAGAACACTAAACTATAGTAAACAACAAAAATGTTGTCCTTGAAATCATTCTGAAAAAAAAAACAACAGAAATCCAGTTTGGTAGATAAATGCCAATACACATACAGACAGACTGAATAAACAAATGAACAAAAAAAAACTGAAAACTGATGGTGCCAGATTATGGTAATATGTATATATCATATATACACTCTCCTCAGGTAAAGAGCAGCCAAAATTTCACACGGAGAAAATTTGCTTTGTGACAGAAGTGCAATTCATTCATAATAAATTTAACTTTTAAACCTTTACGATAAGACAGAAATGTCTTTTTCTGGCTTTACAACAGTCTGTCCATATTGCTGGCTTTAAAAATATACTGATGCAACGACAAGGGCCTGGTGATTACTACACCAGTGAGAGTTTGACTCACTAGTAAGCCAATATAACAGTCACACTTTTATGTGGCTGAACGCTGTCAGTCTGTTAGTACTTTGTACAGCGGTGATGTTGCTCTTGCTTATTAGCAATTCAAAGCCATGATAATAATGGACTTGTATCAGGACAGTCACCATCAACCTGCCAACACTCACACCTTGGACTTTCTTCAGGTATGAAATGGTGGCAGGAGTCAAAATTAGAGACCACTGATTCAGTTCCATGGATCCCCAAACCAAGTGTCTGCAACTTAAAATTTCAAGCCCTTTGGGTCCACAATAGAATCAGTCATTAGTAATATCAATCTTATCGTTAATACATTACTCATGACCATTGATAAAGGTAACTGCTGTTACATATATACTTATTCTGATTATACACACCACAAAGTAGCATGTACATGTGGATAATCCAATAAGGCATTCAAATGTTTACAGTATACGCACTGACATTGCTGAGAAACATCATGTAAACAACTGACTGTGGTTGTAGCACATGAGTGTGGCTGTTGAACCGAAGCTTTTTTTTTTTTCCAAGCCCAAAATAGAATGATGTCAGACAACTATAAAAAATGGTGTCAAGCTCAAAAGCAAAAGTCTGTTTGCTCATTTCAAAATCTTTGATATGCACACATAAAAAAAATTCAGGAATTGGGACAACAAATAAAGGCAATATGTCGTTTTACCATCTAGATGTAGAAAATTGGCATTTTTTTATCATCAACATAATTTTTCTTTGGTCTTACATTGGGCTAGGTTTATGTGAAGATCTGGCACCTGTTTTGTTTTGTTTTGTTTTGTTTTTTTCCTTTTTTTTTCTTTTTTTTTCTCCCTTTTCTTTTACATGTGGTGTAGTAGTCCACAGGCTTTGACACCTTGAAAATGAAACAAGTACATGTATGCGATACAGCAATAGTGCAATACCTAAAGCATAAAATATCTTAGTAGTAAACAATCAGGCTGAAATTGTGAAAATAAATTCATCTCATAAAGTCATATTCTTCTTCTTCTTCTCCTTCCGTGGTAACGTTTCCTATGGGTGTTATTTCAAGACGTTGGTCGCCACTAAAGAAGAAAAAGAACAGAAGAACAAGAACTGAAAGTGTTTTGTCACTTAAAACTTCATTGAAATAAACAGGTCGGTTTTGTTTCACATGGGAAAATATTACGATAGAGCCTCATAAAAGGTAGTGTAACTTGCGGTTCAGTTTATGCCAGACCATACGATGGAAACTGGGGCAATAGTTAATTCAGTCAGATCATACTGCACTGCATGTGCGTGTCTGCAGTTTGCCAAGTGCCATATGGTGTATGTTGGCAACGAAAGAATCTTTCAACTAGTTCATTTCAAGATTCAGTTTTAAACACCCTCAGAAACGCTGCAAATACAAATATCTTAATACCTTTTGGAATAACAGTTCAACATAAAGACATACACAAATCAACAAACCCAGCAGACAAGAAGAGGAAAGCACGTCGAACAGTAGAGCCGCACTTCACGATTTGATGAGGTGTCCTTAGCAGACTGCACGCCGCTCCAGCCGGAAGTCACTTTTCTGCGTGAGGGGAAAAAATAACCGGTTTTCAGGGGGCGTAACTTCCAGTTTTGAATCACTTCGTTGTGGCCATGTGCCATGCGTTTTGTGGTGGAACCAGGAACACTAACCGACTGAAAACTGGTTCTCAGTGAAAGAGAAATATAGATCTCCCTGACTTGGCAAAATTCACAGTGTCTGATTTATTTATTTTCATGTTGTGATTGACATTGGACTGCCACCAACTGACCGAGAGACTGGCAAGAGTGAAAGGTGTCACATGTCATCATGATGTTTCAAAACAACTAAGTAGTAAGTGACAGTGTTTCAACTTTCAGCTTAATTCAGCACTGCACAATGGAGAAAAATGAACGCATCGAACTGTTGGTGAGTTCTCTCTCTCTCTCTCTCTTGCCCAATGTGTGGCGAAAGCTTTCTTTCCTTCCTTCCGTAAACGGTAAAGTGATCACAGTCAATACCTGACTATTAATATTCTATCACTGACGAAAAGGAGGTCTGCGGAAGATGTATCTAGGTTTACATAGAGTGGATAGGTTTCATAGCTGGAAAAAAAAGAAAAGACAAAAAAGTGGGTTTTGACCGGCAGGCTGCTACTTTTCGCTTTTCGCCCAGCTGCAAGCACCGAGTGTGGAAGGAGGGGCAGGGAAATAAAAGGTATCTTCTGGTATTTATAGCCTGGAGACCATCGACACAAAGATGTGCCCAGAAGATGAAAATCATTTCATATTTAACTGCAAAAGGTACAATGAATTGTGAAAAAACTACCCTTTTCAATACAGCTCCAGCACAGAGAAAGGATTTGTTTAGCATACTGATGACAGAAAATGAAGATATTATGATACTTTCACTCACAAAATGTGTATCTGAGGCAATAAGTATAAGGAAAATGTCCATCATCGTTCCAAATATTCATTAATCAATTAAAAATCAGCATGGGGTTTATGAGGAAAAAAGCTTAGATAAAAAGGAAGGGATACATTTGGATGGTCAATCTCGACATCATGATTTTTTATGTGTTCGTTTTGATATGATGGGTTTTGATATTCAGGCATAAATGATTATTTCATTATCTATAAGTTCTTTAGTATGTGTGTGTATTGATAATTGTGTGGCGATGTTACATGCGTAAATATTTATTATATGATTTATATCGACTTTGTTTTCTGTGTACTGTCCAAACCTTGGAGACGAACGACTGAAAAAAAGGCACATTACCCCCCTGTCACATGTACTTTAAGTTAAAGACAAAGTGCCAAAGTGTTGTGAATCTCTTATTAGTTTATAAACTTTATGTTGTTTCAGTTTTTCTGTTGTTTTGTTTTTTTTTCTTTCTGTTCCATTTAATCTGTTTTGCATCATTTTGTCCTGATTAGTAACTACAAAATCACTAGAGTTTGACAGCTAATGACATTAAACATTACAGTGTTCAGTGTTGAGTGTTCTTGATTTTCTTGATAGTTGATAAAGCTATTTCATTTACTGATAAGTGATATCTTTTGAATAATCTTCTCATTATTGATATTCAATACAATGACAAAGAAGGTTGATACAGAATCTACTGAAGTTCCAAGAACCAACATTGTTCTGATTATTTGCATCCCCACACCCTGTTTCCTGTTCTTGCACAAATTTATGAAATGTGTCATCTGACTAATCTTAAGACTTGTGATTATCATTTTTTTTTTCAATAAATCCTATTAAATAATATATATTATATGATATATATATAAATCAATTCAGTTTTCTCTTTTTATTTCTCTTGAACAGTACTATAACATGTATCAGCCTAAAGCAGTAAAGGGACTATATGATATTGTCAGGTTTCGCATTATATTGATATAATAATATAAAATTCATTTGTTATTTGTAAACTCTAAGTGACTTGGTCACTCATCCTGTAAATATGTGTTTTCATTGTCATAGAATATTTATAACTGTAATGATGATAGTTTAATTACCAATATGTTGTAAACACATAATCATTGATTGTGACCCTTGTTTGCAATTTCAGAGGGATGTTTTTGCACTGGTTCACCCTGAACTTATGGTCCAGAGAGACAAGGAAGGGCAGAGGGAACATGAAGAAAGGAAGCACAGAGTGCAGACCTGGCTGAATGACATTGTGCAGGAAACATCACATGAAGGTTGGTTAGTTCAGCATTACCTTTTTTTCTTTTTTTTTCTTTTTTTAAAAATTATATTAAATATTATTATTATTTATTATTTAGTTAGTTATTTAGTTATTTATTTATATACTTTTTTTTCTTTTTTTTTTTCTTTTTTTTTTCTTTTTTGTACGCTTATAGTTGACTTCATCAAGTTTTTGCGCCTTATACATATTAGTGGTAGTAGTAGTAGTAGTAGTTCTTTTCTTTATGGGTTTTTTAATCTCTCTTTCTCAAAGCCTGACTAATCGCGTTGGGTTACGCTGCTGGTCAGGCATCTGCGTGGCAGATGTGGTGTAGCGTATATGGATTTGTCCGAACGCAGTGACGCCTCCTTGAGCTACTGAAACTGAAACTGAAACTGATACCATTTAGAGCTGTCTGACTCAGTGGTTTCTGCCTTTTCTGAGAGTATTGGTGTAGGGGACAGTATTCAGCAGTTTTGAAAAATATATTTTTAGGCAACTAGTGTTGTTGGATAATTTCCAGAGTGAGAGTGGTAGGAGGCGAGAGCAAACAGTTCTACAGAGACTGGGACAATACTGCTCTGTTACTGTGTTAGCACTAAGCAGGATCCCCAAATCAGAAATTTATTTGCTGTGTGGGTTCCTTCCTACTCCAGACAGCGTGTGATGAGTAAAATCAGGGTGGAGGTGGTCACACAAAGGACTGTCTCCTTAGACATCTTCTTCCCAGGGATTTTTGCTTTGGGTTTGTTGCCTTTCAGGCTAGACTGTGTTGCCTTAATCTTTGCCGGTTCCAGTCTTAACCCTGAGCAGTTTCCCATGCAGTGATAGGTTGCCTGTTAATCAGGTTCAAACTAAAGACCTTCTACTTTCTCATCGTTGCATATGCTACAGGTGCATTTTATTTTGTGTGTTTCATGGGTTGAAAAAGTCACATTTTGCACAGCAGTAACACAGTCAGTGTTCCTTCTCATGCTTTGTGGGTCAAAAGACCCAGAAAGAACTTAGAAGAGATACCCTTCCAGTGGTGCAGGGGGTAAAAAAAGAAAACCATTCATTTGTTGTTAAGAACTTTAGGATGTTCTGTAATTTCAAGTATGTGAGCACTAGGGCAAAAGGGTTTCAGAAGACACGTCATTTGATATGCATGAAGCAGTCTGTGTATTGTGCCTTATTTCAAAAGCTAATTCACTTTGAGCCATAGTGACTTGTTCTCAGCTGTTCTCAGTTTATACAGTATTTTGTGAGAGCAAGTGTTTGTCATGTTGAAATGTGTGTTTTCATGTATGTAACATGATTCATATAAAAATACATAACGCATGAATTATGCATCTCAGTTTACTTATTCTTTAAATAATTCAATGCAAATTGATAAAATATTTTTTTTATTGGAAGTTAATCATTGAAAAGTTGGAAACCAATATATAAACTATAAAGATACAGAATGACATTACTGTTGACAGTGGCTCAACGCTCAGCTTTTTTCAGAGACTGACATGAGCTTATGATTGGTCCAACAGCAAAGTCAAAGCTGTATGATCAGTGGTGTCTCCACTGCAATGGGAAGTCATTTACAGCTTAGTCTTTTGTGAAGGACTATGACTCTCAAACTCGGAGGCAAGATTGCACTGGCTCTTAGAGCTGCAGCCTTGGGTACAGTTGGCCTCTGGGGACCATCCTAATGCTGACTGTCCCAACACCCTCTTGGCCAAGACAGTGGGGGTATAAATTGGGCAAGGCACTCTCCGTGCCATGATCAAAATCCAGCCCAGATAGTGGGGACAGCAGCTGCCTCCTCTGCTGCTGTTCTGATGGTCATAGTTGGACACGACTGACTGTCTTTCATGACGTACATCATCATGCTGTCAACAGAAAATCCATGGAGTGAGTCGGACAAGGGCAGGGGGGACAATTTCAGCTTGCTGCCACGATTCATGCATCTGCTGCGGGAGTGCATGGTGACACACCACTGGACCCAGGTGCTCTCCATGCTGAAGTGTATGTCGCACATCCCGTACGGGGCCGACTGGGCCACCTGGAAGGTACAGTACAGGGAAGGAGGGGGAGATGGGAATGGTGTGGGGTGGGGTGGGTGGGTAACTAAGACTGTTTATGTTGACATACTGGTTGTCAAGGTAGATCTTTTTGGGGGGCTGTGGGGGGTTGGGGTTCGAGGGGGTGGGGGGAGAGGGGGCTCAGGGGAGTATGGGTGGGGGGGGTAACTAAAACTGTTTATATTGACATATTGGTTGTTGTCATTATCTTCTGTATTGTGGGTGGGAGTAGGACTTGGATGTGACCAAGGTTGTGTGTGTGTGCATGTGTGTGTGTATGCAAGTGTGTGTGTGTGTGTGTGTGTTAGACTTAAAGAGAGAGAGAGAATGTGTGTGTGTGTGTGCAAAATGGTTTTTGAAATTATCTTATCATACATATAGCCACCAGAATATAGTAAACATGCACTATAAATTAATACAACCAATTACTTGTAATTCAAGCAGTGCACAGAAAGAATGACTAATTATTTTGTGTTTGCTTTCTAAATTTCTTATATTGCAAGTAGAATGAATGCCAAGGAGAGAAAGACTGAAAATTGGTGCTTTTGTTGTGCAGCAAGTGGATTTTAAAGCAATGTGTATTATATATATGTGTGTGTGTGTGTGTGTGCATGTGTGTGTGTGTGTGTGTGTGTGTGAGTGTGTGTGTGTGTGACAGAGAGAGTTTCTATGCAATTTTGTGATTATCTTCGTTCTGTTGTGTGTGTCCAGAGGCCTTTGTCTCTTACTTCACTTACACAGCAGCAACATGTTTAGTCCACATGCATCGTGTAATTTGTGGGAGAAAAAGAAAAGCGTTTTCACCGTTGGTGTTTACTGTTTCAGGCCACTCTGGCTGCCATGTATACGGAGCCTGAGAGCAATGTCAGTTTTGTCCAAGACTTTTTGAAGTAAGTCATGCCACACAACTGTTTCTGTTTTGTTTTTTTTTCAATACAGTTTGTTCATGATTTGGTAACTGATTAGATGATTTGATGTTCCCGCCTTAGATATTAGGAGCTTAAGACGGGGGAAGAGGATTTGTGTTTATATTTCTCTGATTTTGGTTAACACAGGTTTTCTTAAACTAAGTGATTCTTGTCAGTTTGCTGATTCTGTATGTAAACAGGGATGAATCAAGCTCCAGAGTTATGATTTATGTGTTGATTTGAATATTAACCCAACATTAATTATTGTAATTGATTATAATGATAAAGAAAATAAATGATAATAATTATGATAATGATAATGATAAATGATCCCTCACAGTGTTGTTGGTTTTGTTTTGTGTGTGTGTGTGGATTTTTTTTTTTTTTTTTTCAATTTTACCTCCCAAGTTTTGTGAAGTATCTTATTCCTTGACTTACAGCATTTGACTTTGTACATTTTTTTAAGTTGATCGGTGAAATCATTGCTAGGGAATGATTTTTGTATATCACAATTGCACCCAGCAAACACACACACACACACACACACACACACACACACACACACACACACACACACACACACACAAGCACATGCAAAATAAAACAAAGAATAAAAAAGCAAGAAAAAGAAGATGCATTCAAACGCGGAGAAGAATCACCTGGGAAGAACTGTAGAATTATTGTTAAAACCCAAACAGATCCTGTGATTGTGAGACTGCACTCCCTATGGAAAGAAAGACATTTGTAGATTGGTGATCCATTCCCTGTCTGTCTCAGTGTCTCCACCCATCTCTCTTCTG
This sequence comes from Babylonia areolata, assembly GCF_041734735.1. Taxonomy (NCBI): domain Eukaryota; kingdom Metazoa; phylum Mollusca; class Gastropoda; order Neogastropoda; family Buccinidae; genus Babylonia; species Babylonia areolata. The sequence continues at coordinate 12,599,212 of NC_134896.1, read as the reverse complement.
TTAGATGTATGTGTTATGTCATCGCATGCTATTCCACAACTGTTCATGCACAAGCCTTGATAATCCTAATGATCAAGAGAAATAACTCTCTTCCTCATTACTTATTGTAACAGCTCACCCAGCAACAGTAAATACAAGACTGCAATGAGGGCTCATTTGCAGCTTAGTCTTTTGTGAAGGACTGTGACTCTTAAACTAGGAGGCAAGATTGCATCGGCTCTTTGTGCTGCAGCCTTGGGGGTTGGTTGGCCTTTGGGGACCATCCCATCACCAACTGACCTAAAGCCCTCAAGGCTGACAAACTGAGGATGTAACTTGGGTGAAGCACTCTCGACTATATTCAAATTCTAGTCCAGATAGTCGGGACAGCAGTTGCTTCCTCTGCTGTTCTGATAGTCTCAGTCGAACACAGCTGGCTGTCGCACACCAGTCAGTGAGTGAGTGCTTCATCATCCAACCACAGTGTGTGTTGGTGTTCTACTTCTTCTTCGTTTTTGGGCTGCAGCTCCCACATTCACTTGTATGTACACGAGTGGGCTTTTGTGTGTTTGACCGTTTTTACCCTGCCGTGTAGGCAGCCATACTCCATTTTCAGGGGTGTGCACGCTGGGTACATTCTTGTTTCCATAACCCACGGAACGCTCACATGGATCACAGGATCTTTAACGTGTGTATATGATTTTCAGTGTGTGTTTTCACAAGAAGAGGGTTCAGGCATAGGCAGGTCTGCACATATGTTGACCTGGGAGAGCGGACAAATCTCCACCCTTTACCCATTAGATGCCGTTGGCGAGATTCAAATCCGGGACCCTCAGATTGAAAGTCCAGCGCTTTGACTACTCGGCTATTGCACCAGTCTGTTGATATTGATGGTTGGTCTATGACCCACAGCTGACAGGCAATTGCTGTTGTTGTTGTTGTTTTTTATTGTTGTTGGTTTTTTTCAGGCATTCATACCTGCTGAAGGAATGCCACTTAGAGGACGTTGCCCTGGAGTTTGTCCAGTACCTCATTAGCCAGGGCAGGACGCAGGAAGCTGCTGAAGCCATCAAGGTCAGTGGAGATACATGTGTGAAACCTTTCCCTTTGGTCCATGACTTTATCATGGCAACCTAAACACTGATGATGATAATGATAATAATGATAATGATAGTAACAGTGATAATAATGATGATAATAGTAATGTGTAATAACAGTAATGATAATGATAATAAGAATGATAATGATAAGAATAAGAATAATAATGATGATGATGATGATAAGAAGAAGAATGATGATAGTGATAACAACAACAACAATAATAATAATAACGATAATAACAATAATAACAATGATAATAATAATAATAACAACAATATCGATGCTAAGCCCACAGATGGTCAGACGTTTCATCGTTAAAGTCAACAGGGTTGCCCTCCCCACCCCACCCCACGCCACCCCACCCCAAACTTCCTCTTCCGAGCATTACCCTCCTTCACTGATCCCCAGTTCAGGTTTTTACCTCCCTCAAACAACCCAAGTCCATTCCTTTACCACACACGCCACGCCCCCCACGCCCGGCCCTCCCCTCCACCACCCTTCTGTGCAGCAGAAGCTGTACATGCTCAAGTGATTACGTCAAGAAACACGCTGACAGTGGCACGATGCTGTTAGAGCATGTTGAGTCTTTTTCAGACGGGCGCAATAGCCGAGTGGTTAACCCTCTTGCATTCGGATTCTCTGAGGCCAAACTCCCCTAGATTTCGGATTCTTTTGGTGAGTTTAGCCGCAAAATGGGTGTGTATAGTTCACGCTTCACCACAACCAAGAATAAACCTCTAGAGTCATGAAATTCGGCAGGTATGGTCATGAGGCTTTGTTCTGTCATGTGAGCGAGATTCTGTGTGTCTAGATGTGACAGGTCGTGTCTCTGTCACCAAAATGTCACCAAATATGTCACATGCGATGGTGACAATTCTAATACAGCACACCAACATGCAGTTATTCCATGCACATGCACGTTAGTGTTGTGAAATGAAGCTGCGGCCTACCTGAGATGATCTGTCTCCTGTCTGCCAGTACAGTCCCCACAGGTAATCCAAAGAATGTCACACAACTAGTGTCAGTTGTCACAACTGAAGAGTTACTGGAGATAATTTCAAGCACAGTTCCATGTTGCTCTTATGTCACTGTTCTAAGCACTTTGTACAGATCTGTTCATATATGCACACAATGTGTTACTGTACAGTAAGGATAGTGAGTAGAGTGTCACTGCTAAGTGTCACAGAGTCATCAAAACTACAGGTAAGCACACACACACACACACACATAAACAAAAACAAGCTAGCTTGTCCTAATGTTGAGGCACATTCTGTCCATGATAGTCACGGAAACAGTCATTCCTGTGGAAGCAGAGAGGTACCTGGCAGAATGAACACATATATGATGTTTCCACCCCTCGTCCCTTCGCCGTCCTGCGACCGTCTTTGATGCACTGCCGACAGACCCTACGTCTCCCTTTGATCTTTTCTAACTTGTGATGGTCGATGCTGGCCAAGGCAATGGGGGCATCTGGCACTGCTTTGCTGCGCCCTGCTTTGCGCTTCCTGGAGGTGAATCCTGCGCGAAGTTGTTCTGCAATGTCAGCGCGAAACATCAAGTGGTCATAGGTCTTGTTCACTGGGGCATGAGGTGACACTTCCCAGGTGAGGTAGGCCTGGACAATGCACAAGTTGACCAGAGAATGGAAAATGTAGCGCCACCATTTCTTGTTCTGATGACCAACAGGGTAGTAGGCGCGATACTGGTCTGACTTGTCAACGCCACCCATGTACTTGTTGTAGCTGGCGATGACTGTCGGCGTCACTTTGTCCTCCACTGTCGTCATACCTGGTGGCTGGTTGGTGCTGAGAAGGTAGATCTGACGGTTGTCTTTGTAGACTGTGGCCATCAGTGAGCCCTTCTGCATCTGCAGCAATTTTCCCTTCTCTTTCAGTTTGGCAGTCTTGACCTCCTCTGGTAACCCTTTGCGGTTGACGTTGACAGTGGCACAGGCATATGTCCCATTTCGGGCCAGGTGTGTCATCAAGGGGACACTGGTGAAAAAACGATCAAAATACAGGTGCCTGTTTTGATGGTAGAAAGGTGATGCCAACATGTGAACGACTTCATGCCCAAGACTGATGGTGGTGTCTCTGCGACTTGCACGGCCGGTGTAAATATCAAATGCAACGCAGTACCCTGTCCTGGCGTCACACATCTCCCACACCTTGATGCCCCATTTGGTTGGCTTGGCTGGCATGTACTGCTTGAAAAATATCCGACCCTTGTACCCGATCATTGCCTCATCAATACTTAGTTCACGACCTGGATGGTAGTTGGTCCGGAACAAAGGAAGAATCATGTTGATGAAATTTCTCACCTTGTACAAGGGGTCATAGTCGGGGTGATCACGTGCAGGTGTGTTCGATGTGTCGCGCAGATGAAAGTACTGGTTGATTTTGAAAAACCGTGTTTTGGGCATGACACTGCTGATCCAGTTATTCCTGAAGCGAGGGTCGGTTGACCAGTAGCACCACAAACGTGGCAGACGATTGATCCCCAACATGATCAGCACAGAGAGATAGGCCCGCATTTCATCAGGTGTTGTTTCGAACCAAAGAGGGTCAGGTGTGCCTCGGGCTGCTTGTTTTTGCCGGGCATACCTGTTAGTCTCTTCTGCTGCAACCTGAAAAAAAGTGATGGGTATAAACAAAAAAAAATAATCCAGAGGGGTGGCAGTGCTTGGCAGTGAATGTGCAGGGCCTGTCGGCTGCTGGAATGTGGCCACGTTGGTAGGCTGAGTAGCCGGTCGCCACGTGGTTTGCAGAGCGGCGAGTGGCACATTGTCCTCCGGATCACTTTCACCACTTTCTTCTTGATCGGAACCTAAATGCACGTCAGAATCTTCTTCTAATTCTTCACACTCTTCAATCTGATCATATTTTGACACTTCTTCTAATATGAGACCTAATTCCTCCGCTGAATAATCCTCGAACTCACTGGTGCATGCAGACGACGCCATTGTGAAAACCGGTCAGTTTCATTCACAACTCTCCACACGCAGTTTCCCTCCTTTCTTTGTGAATGGAAGTGGTGCTAGCATCCAAAAATAGTGATGCCAGATTATTGGACTATAGTAGGAAACTTTCCACCAACTTTTAGTGCCTGTTGAGCATAGTCACGGCGTCAGCACATGATGGAAAAGTACCACACACACGCAGCCGGCGCCGGCCGCATTGAGGCGCTGCGCGCGCGCGGGCATGCCGGCTCCTACCGTTATCAGAAGGAAAGGGTTAAAGTGTTGGACTGTCAATCTGAGGGTCCCGGGTTCGAATCGCAGTGACAGCGCCTGGTGGGTAAAGGGTGGGGATTTTTCCGATCTCCCAGGTCAACATATGTGCAGACCTGCTAGTGCCTGAACCCCCTTCGTGTGTATATGCAAGCAGAAGATCAAATACGCACGTTAAAGATCCTGTAATCCATGTCAGCGTTCGGTGGGTTATGGAAACAAGAACATACCCAGCATGCACACCCCCGAAAACGGAGTATGGCTGCCTACATGGCGGGGTAAAAACGGTCATACACGTAAAAGCCCACTCATGTGCATACGAGTGAACACAGAAGAAGAAGAAGAGTCCTTTTCACCAGGCTGCACGCAGACCGAGGAGGGGAACAAAGAGCGAGTATCAAAGGGACCTGACCCGGCATACCTTGGACCTGCTGGATGCTTATCAAGGCCTGGTGTTCTACATTGACTGGAAGGCAGCCCTTCACAGGCAGGCAGAGTCGTCTCAGAACAACACCCTGTCTCAGTCCTATTACAGTAAGGGTTCTTTTTGGGGTTTTTTGGTAATAAATGAATTAATTAATACATAACTGATTAACACGGCCATTCACAAGCAGGCAGAATCGTCCTAGAACAGCACCCTTTCTCCGTCCTTTTACAGTAATTTTTTTTTTTTTTTTTTTTGTTGTTGTTGTTGTTGTAACAAATGAAATAACACAGCTCTTCACAGGCAGGCAGACTGGTCTCAGAACACCACCCTGTCTCAGTCCTTTTACAGTAATGGCCCCCAGACATAAGGAACCAGCCATCAAATGAATGAATAGAATAGCAATGTTTGGTCATAGACAGCCTTTTTGTGAAACTGTGACTACTGGCATATGTATACATGTATGTATATATCTATATGCACAAAACAAAACAAAAATCAATCGCAATGTGCTACTCAAGTTCTAGTTTTAGTTCTTTTTTTTTTTCTTTTTTTTTTCTTCCCCATCATCAGCACCATTTCTGTAGCATTACTCCCACACTGCTCATTTAGATTCCCCCATACATGGCCAGACCCGGGTTCGTCCGTCACAGTTCCAGTGTTGGCAGTCCACAGGGAACCATCGATGTTAGGTTGCCAGGAGGCCACACACCAGAGGAGACCCTGCACTACTGCTGAGTCACTTCAGTGGTGTTCAGTGGTGCCTGCTGTGATTCAACGTACTTAGGACACCACCGACTAAGACCCCTACTAACGACAGTAAGTCGCAGAGCCAGACTGAGTGTGCATCCCTCCCAGAGTGGAGACCGCCACCACGTCCCTCAAACACAACAGCCCCCCATGAATCTGCTGACACTGAAGGCATTGATAGGACTCACCCCAAGCACAGAAGTGGAGGCGTATCGAAACTGAGGTCACCATGAGAGCAGGGCATCTAGTTCTAGTTGCTTATAGTCCTGCCAACTGCATAGGGCCATATCAGGACTGCCAAACCATACAAATGCTCAACCGCATCAACACAAAACTGTCCCATCTACCAAAAACCACTAAGACAAACCCACGAAACACAGTTCATGATACAGTATCCCAACCATTTACCCCCCTCAGGTCAAATAAGACTAGGCTATGCTGGGGACGGGACGCCAGTCATTCCGCTTAATTTATCATCCCCAGATTACAAAAAGTCGCTAAAAAGGAAAAAATTATAATGATAATAATAATGGTATTTATATAGCACTGAATCTTGTGCAAAGACAAATCAAAGCACTTTCGCACCAGTCATTCACACGCATGCATAACTCTAAAAGTGGAAAAACTGAAGACAAGGAATAGGCAGGGAAGGGAGACTATTTTGGGAAGAGGTGGGTTTTAAGGCCAGACTTGAAAGAGCTGAGTGTGGAGACTTGACGAAGTGAAAGAGGAAGTTCATTCCAATTGCAAGGTCCAGAGACAGAGAAAGAACGGCGGCCAACCGTCGAGAGCTTGAATCTGGGTATGCATAAACAGAGTGGATCCGAAGCTGATCGTAGTGAGCGAGATGGAGTGTAGAGGTAAAGGCAGCCACAGAGATAGGAAGGGGCTGATTTGTGAATACATTTATAAAATAGAGTGCTGATCTTGTACTTTATTCTGTGTGAGACAGGGAGCCAGTGGAGATGTTGCAAAAGAGGAGTGATGTGTTCAGATCTTTTCTTTCTGAGGATGAGTCAGGCAGCAGAGTTTTGTATGCACTGAAGGGACTGAATGGATGAAGCAGGCAAACCAGACAATAGAGAGTTTCAGAAGTCAAGGCGAGAGAGAATGAGAGAAACGACAAGTCTAGATGTTGCGTCAATGGACAGATATTTCCTGATGGAACTGATGCGCCGCAATTGACAGTAGCAGGAATGACATGTCTGACTGATAAATTTTTGCATGGACAGTGTGTTGTCAAGGGCAACGCCAAGGTTCCTGGCTGAACTGGAAAGAGGGATGGATGTACTGCCTAGTTTGATTGTATCAGTTGTGATGGAAGAGAATTTTTGTTTAGTTCCTATGATCATTGCTTCAGTTTTGTCCGCGTTCAATTGTAACTTATTTAGACCTGATTGGAGACATAATTTGACAAAAAACAAGAACGCCAGAGAATCGACAGACAGGCAGAAAATACGAAAAAAAACTTAGCCGTATGAAGAGCACAGGAACAGGAGTCATGATGGCTGCCGGAAAAAGAGGGCGCTAGCCAGCGGGACAGAGGGGAGGTTACCTACTTCCAGGTGGTTATCAGCTGTAGTTGCTTTCGTTTTCTCCGCATAGGCGGATAGTAGTTTGCACAGGACAGGAATGTCAGACCCCTGCCGGAGTCTGCACTAGTTGGGTCACGGTAAGTATGTTATTTAAACGTAATTTTAGACAGAAAATTTTCTTTTTGAATGTCCAGGAAGAAAAAACAATACTTCAAAGCCAAACGAAAAATACATTAAACAGAGGCCATATAGACAAATAACACTGCAGAATGGGCAGTTATTGTACATCCAAGTGTTTACAAATCTCACTACCTAATTGCCAGAGCAAAACAGCACAAAATTCATAGACTGTGGAAAAGAAAAAAAAAAGTGTCAAGGCTTGCTTGAAAAAAGAAAGGGGAATGGACTGGGAAAGCAGAAAAAGGAGACAACAGTGAAGAAAGAAAAAAGGCAGAAACAAAGAGAGTGATAGAAAAGAGGAAATTTCTAGCACAGAATTTCCAGAAGGCGGGGATGCTATTTATACTGAAAGACCCCCGGCATCCCCATGGGGAAAATGTGCTACTCAACAGAACTACCACAGTCATCATCTCAACCAAGAACTGTGGTACAAAAGTATATTTGTTTCTTGAAAAGATAATTCGTAGTATTCTCTCTCCTTTCAGTGTGTGTGTGTGTGCATTGTATTTGTATTTGTATTTCTTTTTATCACAACAGATTTCTCTTTGTGAAATCCGGGCTGCTGTCCCCAGGGAGAGCGCGTCACTATAATACAGCGCCACCCACTTTTTTGTATTTTTTCCTGCGTGCAGTTTCATTTGTTTTCCCTATCGAAGTGGATTTTTCTATAGAATTTTGCCAGGAACAACCCTCTTGTTGCCGTGGGTTCTTTACGGGACCTCAGTTTATCGTCTCATCCGAATGACTAGCGTCCAGACCACCACTCAAGGTCTAGTGGAGGGGGAGAAAATATCGGCGGCCTAGCCGTGATTCGAACCAGCGCGCTCAGATTTTCTCGCTTCCTAGACGGACGCGTTACCTCTAGGCCATCACTCCATAGGCCATTGTGTGTGAGTGTGTGCATGCACATACGGTTATTCTTTGTCACCAGCTGAGCCCTGTGTTTCTTCATTCCTTCCCCCCCAGGTCTAACATCTTCACAAGGGCCCAGCGACGAAGCCGTCAGGAACATCGCCAGACGGGCAACTGTAGGTCTGGATGCACTGGTGAAGAAGCCTGGTGTTTGGGACATATTCCTGACCAAAGCAGTGGAGGTGAGTGAGACTCCTGTCTGCACACCTCTTGTCTCTGGATGGGTGCAGTAGCCGAGTGGGTAAAGTGTTGGACTTTCAATCTGAGGGTCCCGGGTTCGAATCTCAGTAATGGTGCCTGGTTGGTAAATGGTGGAGATTTTTCCAATCTCCCAGATCAACAGATGTGCAGACCTGCCAGTGCCTGAACCCCCTTCTTGTGAAAACGCACACAGAAGATAAAATATGCATGTTAAACATCCTGTAATCCATGTCAGCGCTCAGTGGGTTATGGAAATATGAACATACCCAGCATGCACACCCCTGAAAATGGAATATGGCTGCCTACATGGTGGGGTAGATAAACAAAATGGTCACACATGTAAAATGTTACATGTCTGTCTGTGTGTGTATATGTACATGACTGAAACCTGATTAGATGACACAGGAAACGAATGATGAGCGCCTAATGGCAGCCATCAGTAGGCTCTACCCAGATAGGCAGCCGGTTGTGCAAATGACCCCATGTTTGTAAAGTGCTTAGAGCTTGGTCTCCGACCAAGGATAGGCACTATATATGTATTCATATCATCATCATCATCTTTAGTTGACTGAAATTTGTTATGTGTGCTCATCTTAATGGCTATGTTCACAGTATCTGTTGATGATTCAAAAGACTTGGATTTGAAGTGCAGGTTACCCCTGTCTTCTGTGAGCAATGGTGGTGGTGTCTATTGGAATGGGGGGGGAATTTAAACCATGCTGATGGTAAAGTACTTATTTACACAATGGCGAGAATTTTTTTTTCTTAAATTAACCAAAGTTGTGCATTACACTGATTAAATTTAGATACTTAGATTTTAACAGTAGGTACTAATAAGATTCCTTATAGGCAAGACTGAAACGTTTGGGTGTTGCTGTTTTTTTCTTTTTCCACTTTCAGATTCATGAGTTCTATGGGGAATTTGACCAGGCCAGGGACCTTTTATGGAAATACCGTGACAAAAATCCTGACAATCCAAACACCTACAGATTCATGTATGATTACCTCACAAGAAATGCTGCACAACTTGATGATGAGGTGTATGTCAGTGTGGAGTCTCTTGACTGTTTGACGGTGAGTTTTTTTATATTATAATTATTATTTATTTATTTATTTATTTATGTACGCTTATAGCTAACTTCATCAAGTTTTTGCGCCTTATACATATTATTAGTAGTGGTAGTTTTTTTTTGTTTTTTTTTTTGTTTTTGTTTTTCTCAAGGCCTGACTAAGCACGTTGGGTCAGGCATCTGCTTGGCAGATGTGGTGTAGCGTATATGGATTTGTCCAAACACAGTGATGCCTCCTTGAGCCACTGAAACTGAAACTTAACCGTTCGTTACTCTCTCACACACACATTGAGTTTTACAGTTCTTGTTATCGGTATCGTTTTAGCTTTAGTTTTAGAGATCAACATGATTTTACAGCTGGGCCAACAGCAGAGTGAGAGCTGAATGATGGATGGTTTCTCCACTGCAATGGGAATTCATTTACAGCTTGGACGGGCGCAATAGCCGAGTGGTTAAAGCGTTGGACTGTCAATCTGAGGGTCCCGGGTTCGAATCTAGGTGACAGCATTTGGTGGGTGAAGGGTGGAGATTTTTACGATCTCCCAGGTCAACATATGTGTAGGCCTGCTAGTGCCTGAACCCCCTTCGTGTGTATATGCAATCAGAAGATCAAATATGCACGTTAAAGATCCTGTAATCCATGTCAGCATTCGGTGGGTTATGGAAACAAGAACATACCCAGCATGCACACCCCTGAAAACGGAGTATGGCTGCCTACATGGCGGGGTAAAAACGGTCATACATGTAAAAGCCCACTCGTGTGCATACGAGTGAACGTGGGAGTTGCAGCCCACGAACGCAGAAGAAGAAGAAGATATACAGCTTGGACTTTTGTGAAGGACTGTGACTTTCAAACTAGGAGGCAAGATATTGCACTGGCTCTTAGTGCTGCAGTCTTGGGGGCTAGTAGGCCTTTGATGACCATCCCCAATGCTGTCTTAAAGCCCTCTTGGTCTAGAGAATGGGGATGTATCCTGGGCAAGACACACTCCGCTATAAGTATAATCAAATTCTAACGCAGATAGTTGGGACAGCAGTTGCCTCCTCTGATGCTCTTAGTCAGACACAACTGACTGTCATGACATACATACTCTTGGAAGTGCATCTGTTGGCATTCTAAAGACATGTGTTGTCCAGCATGATCTTTGTTACTTGTTCTCAGTAGTGATGGTGACCGGCATGTTATTGTTACATGGATTTAAAACAGTGAAGACTTCGAAAGGATGAGAAAAGGATTGGAACAGGTAATTAAGATGAATATCACGTAAGTGGCAGTGTGTGCTTATGCGTGTATGATGTGTGTGTCTAGACTGGAAGAAATGATTTAGATGAATATCATGTCAGTGGCAATGTGTGCTCCTATGTGTATGATGTGTGTGTGTGTGTCTTCTTCTGTTTCTCTCATGAAACAAAACTAAGCTGTTGCTTTGTCAGAATTGAAATCAGGACAACAACAAAATTTTGTTCCATGAATCTGATTTACAGTTTGGTTGGTTGTGTTGTTTTTGTTTTTTCTTTCCGTTTTTTTCCTTGTCAAAAGTAAGTTGCTAGCATGCTTTTGAGTTTCTGGTTTCTTAGTTCTCTCTTTAAAAAGAAATTTAGAAAGACACTTTGACTAACTACTTTCTTAAGTGTGTGATCAGCAATAGCATTAATGCATTGCTTGTTTGGTTATGAAAACAGAACTATTTTTATAACCTTCAACATATGATTAACAAGAATGTGTATTGATTTAATGTGTGTGCATATTTCATCATGAAACACTACATTTTTTTATCACTTTTGCTGCAAATGCAGTAATCCCTCTCACTGTTTGCACAAGTGATCACAGATAGTTCATTGTGATTTATAAAAAATGTTTGATTGTCTATCTGATTACATTCCATTATCGTATAGGAATGTCAGAATAGTCTGTTTCAAATTCCCATTGTTTAATTTTCAATGTTTTCACTTACTTTTCAGAGCCTGGCAAAGCTGGATCCTGCAAATCCTCTGGTGTTGACTTTGTGGCAGAAACTAACAGGTCTGTAGATGTATCACTTTTGTGGTTCATTCTGAAATCTCAATGACAGTTCTAGTTTTAATCTGCTGAACCTTCCATTTACCTGTGCACAAGCTGATGGGAAACACTTGGCAGCGTTGGAAGTTGTGTCCCTTCGTAGAGTTAGACAGCCGTGTTTTTTTTTGTTTTTTGTTTTTTTTTCTGCTGTCCCATCATCTGCACCATTTCAGTGGCATTACTCCCACGCCGCTCATTTAGATTCCCCCATACACGGCTACATGACAGCCAGTTGAGTAAATGAACTTTTGGCTTGCAGCCATAGGGTCAAGTTTTTCAAAGGTTTCAGTCAGATTGCAGTTCATAGCAGTGGCCAGTTTCTTGTTTATAGTGGTGGTCAGGAGTCTTGTGAGACAGCCTGTCGTTCAAGGCAGTAGTTCAGTTGTTGTTCCATGCAGTGGTCAGGACTATCTGCATGTCCTACGAGCGCCAGACTGGCCACCAATAAAGGGAGTAACTGCAGTCACAAGCCACAACCTGTCCTTCTCTTTTGGCATAAGTTGCTCACTCTTGGTGCAGACTCTAGCAGAGTGAGGGCTCTGATGTGTCCACCCCCAGTGGCAGTGGCTGCCATAAACAGGGCGAGAAGTTTAAGACTGCTTATGCTGCCAAGGAACTACTTCTTCTTTAATGTTCGTGGGCTGCAACTCCCACATTCACTCATATGTGAACGAGTGGGTTTTTACATGTATGATCGTTTTTACCCTGCCATGTAGGCAACCATACTCTATTTCCGGGGGGGTGCATGCTGGGTATATTCTTGTTTCCATAACCCACTGAACACTGACATGGATTACAGGATCTTTAAAGTGCGTATTTGTTCTTCAGCTTGCGTATACACATAAAGGGGGTTCAGGCACAAGCAGGTCTGCACATTTGTTGACCTGGGAGATTGAAAAAATCTTCACCCTTTACCTACTGGGTGCTGTGACCGAAAGTCGAATGCTTTAACCACTTGGCTGTTGCGCCTGTTTGCCAAGGAACAAAATCAGCACTGCCTCCAAGCCGGAGTTTTAAAGCCACAGGCAGAAGTTGTTGGCAGCCTTGGCCATCACTTATGTTGGCACCCCAAACCACCAAAGCCAGGTGTCTCCACTAGCTTCATCGGTCATGAGCTGCTACCCTAGGCTTTGTGCCTCAGTGGAGTCAAGAGGGTCTGTCAATGTCCATGTTTGGTCTGTTACGATAATCTGAAAACTTATCACTGGAAAAGGAGAAAGTTTGTAGACTCGGCAGTCATCTTTTATTTTATTACCACTGCTGTGGAGAGTTGGCGAAGTCAATAATACGCTGACTTTTTTTTTCTTTTTTCTTTTTTTTTTTTTTTTTTTGGCTGCCCCATCGTCTGCACATTTCAGTGGCATTACTCCCATGCTGCTTATTCCGAGTCCCCCACACACGACCACATCCAGGTTTGTCTGCCACAGCCACAGCACCAGCAGTATGTAGGGAACCACTGACGTCAGGTTGCCAGGAGGCCACACACCAAAGGAGACCCTGCGCTGCTTGATGAATCACTTCAGTGGTATTCAGTAGTGCCTGTTCTGATTTAACGTACCTTGGACACCATCTACTAATCCCCCTACAGACGATGATAATGGCTTCATCACGGAGCCAGACTGAGTGAGCATCTCCCCCAGAGTGGATACCACCACCATGTCCCTCCAATAACAGTCATCCATGAATCTGTCGTTGCTGAAGACCTTGACAAGACTCACCCCAAGCACGGAAATGGAGGGGAGATACAGACACCTGGTTCCAGCAGTCAACACTTGGGGACTGCGTTTCTTTCTGCCTGGGACGTTTAGTGACTCTCTGGCTTTACCAGTTGTTGTTTTTTTTCTTTTTATTTAGCTTTGCATGTGTTGCTTTTTGACTCACTTGTGTAAACAAAGTGAGTCTATGTTTTAACCCGGTGTTCGGTTGTCTGTGTGTGTGTGTCCGTGTGTCTGTGTGTCCATGGTAAACTTTAACATTGACATTTTCTCTGCAAATACTTTGTCAGTTGACACCAAATTTGGCATAAAAATAGGAAAAATTCAGTTTTTTCCAGTCATCTTGTTTAAAACAATATTGCACCTCTGGGATGGGCACAAAAAAATAAAAAAAGAAGCCTAATTATATGCAAACTGCATTTACTGTTATATTTATATTTTTTGTATTCTCTAAACTTGGCACTTTGATCTGATATTCGACCCAACAACAAGAGCAGTCATAATTATCATTTTTTGTTCAAACAGGAACTTCTTTTGCTAGCATGGAATTTTTATTTATTTTGCAAATGTTTTGGTGCAGATAGTAAAAAAGGGAAATTACTCTGTAATTAATGCTAGGGGACGTAATTTATCACAAGTGAGTCTTGAAGGCCTTGCCTCTCTTGTTTATCTTTTGGCCCAACCTTTGTCATGTTTTACGTGCGTTGGAGTTGGCAGTGGGCTGAGAGATGGTGTGGGATGAGCGATGATGAGTCTGTGGAGGCACAATGAATTTCCAGTTGGATGAATACAGATGTATTTTATTTGTTTGCTTTGACAGACGAAGGCAGCGGTGAAGAGGCTGTGCGATACATGTTTGACTTACTGGACTTCGACGTCTGGCAGGAGAAAGCTGAAGGCTGGCAGTGTCTGGCCAAATCACTCAGCGCAGGTTTGTCCAAGTAAGTGCGTAATAATGTATAATGCTGTTTGTGTGTGTGTGTGTGTGTGTCTGTCTGTGTATCTGACTGTCTGTCTGTCTGTGCGTGTTTCAGTTCATTGTGTGTCAACATTGTTTGACAACATTAAAAAAAAAAAACAAAAAAAACTGTGCTGAATGATGAGGGGAAAGGGATGATTAGATAAGAACCGACTATGTGTGTTTGTATGTGTACAGGGTATATGTATGCTGTATATTTGAGATGTGTGTTTGTTACGTTTTGTTTTCTTGTGAGAGTGCCATGAAAGAGAAAAGAGAGGGAGAGAGAGAAAGAGAGAGTTTGTGATGTTTGTCAGAAAAAGAATATGTGCATCCAAATGCATTTTTATGTTTGTGTGTTTGAGAGAGTATGTACGTGTGCTTTGGTGGGTAGGGGGAGGAGGGGAGATGGACGGATGCGGTTAGGGGGGTGTTCCTTTGCACGGCACTGCATTCTTTATTTTCTCCAATGAGATGAATTAATCAGTGGAGTAACACACATGGGATTTACAGTTATTCAGTTTGTTTACATGAAAAGACACAAAATGCTGAAAATGTTTAACTTTTAAAGTAAAAAACATACATGAACAATCACAGCGATACTCACACAAACAATATATCCACAGAGGATAGGCATGAAAATACATAGCGTAATTAAACATAAACATTAAGATCACAACAGGCCGTTCGAACAGTTTATCAAATAAAGGTGTCACATTTTACACATACGATATGTACACTTGCATACATTTTGTGAGTCACGTCATTCGTTATTTACCAACATACCACATTCACTCAGGCTCAGGTTTGGTTATTGTTGTTGGTTTTTTTGTTTTTTGTTTTTTTTAGTTTTGGTTGTTTTCTTGTCAGAAGTAAGACCTATGGACACAGATCGTTTTCTTTTCAATCGCCAAAGACGTGGAACAAGCTCCCTGATAACTTCCGTCATTCTGATTCACTCGCATCTTTTAAATCTCGTCTCAAAACTCACCTTTTCCCTCAGCAGTAAGCTCAATTGTGGCAGGTCCACTTCCTTTGCGTTAGCTGTGCTTGACTATGTGTGTATACATATGTATGTGTACATAACTACATGCATGTATATGAATGTGTATTGTGTGTGCGTGTGTTTATGTAAGTTTGTGCCTGCCTATATGTGCGTATGTGTTAGGGTAGCTGTTAGATACACATGTATGTTAAAATGTATGTATGCAGCGTGTGTGTGTGTGTGTGTGTGTGTAGTCACATTTTGGTGTGTGTATGTAACATAGATATAATGTTTTATGTTAACAAAAGCGTTTTTGTAAAGCACCTAGAGCAGATTTCTGGATAGTGTGCTATATAAGTATACTTTTTTTTTTTCTTTTTTTTTTTGCAGGAAGAGGAGTGTGGAAGAGAGAACTCCTTTTCTGACGGCCCTTACAAGTTGTTGGTCCACACGTAGAGACTGGTGGCCAGAGTATCATTTCACGGCAAGCGTGGTGGTAAACAGGGACCAGTCATCATCTTCCAGCCAGCTGCTGACATCAAAGGTCATTGCTGCTGCAGTTCTGATCGGTGAAGGTTTGTGTCTCTTTCTCTCCCTTCAGTGTATTTTGAAATAAAACGTTCCTGAAAATTCTTGTAAATAGGGAGGGTGGGCCTGCACAGGCCCACTTTCGTTGGATTTTTGTTGGGTTTCCCTTGCTATTTTTAGCGTGAACTGTGTGCGTATGCGTGTCTACATTTCCTTCTTTTCCAGGTCACCGAAGTCTGAAATTTCATAGGGGAAATCGCTGTTCTATTAAAAGGATTTTAAACGTTTTCGGTGACTTTTTTTGCAAATTTACAAAATATATTTGGTTTTATAATTACACCCATTATTTGCTTTAGTCTTCTGTGTTTGCTTTGACCGTGTTTCTTATCATATATCTGCCATTATGTATTCCAACTGGTCCATTTATAAACTCTGCCAAAAAGTTGTCAGAACAAAAGCAGGTGTACACCCAGAGAAGCTGGTTACGGTGGTGGGCTGAGTGTGTCATCATACAACCTACTTCTCGATTTGTGAGTGAGTAAAAGACCATGACGAAAGCTGGCTGCCCACCCTCCTAAATTTCAGTTCATGAGGCGCTAGTCAGGGTGGTAAAGGGAAGGTTACCTACTTCCGGGAGGTTATCGGCCGTAGCTACTTTCGTTTTCTCCGCATAGGCGGGTAGTAGTTTGCACAGGACAGGAATCAGACCCCTGCCGGAGTCTGCACTAGTGGGTCATGGTAAGTACGTTACTTAAACGTAATTTTAGGAAGAAAATTTCCTTTCATTTCTGGTTTTTACATGAACTGTTCCTGACGGTAAGATTTTTTGGGGTTGGCATGTATGCGGTTACACAGACCATTTTTCAGGCCCTCTTGCAGCATAAAAGAAGGAACACAACCAGTTTCTTGCAGTAGGAGGAGTTCTAATTTTTGCTTGGCTGTGTTTGTCTGTCTGAAAATATGTCATTGCGGAGAGTGGTTGGAATTTAGTGGTTGTGATCCATTCAGAGTGAGAGCGAAGAGGTCCGTTCAGATTCACAAGGAATAGCTCTCTCGGTGACAACTGAACTCTTGATCAACGCATTCATGCACTTACACATGCACACACACGTGCACCACACGCATGCACCACATGCATGCACACACACGCATTCACACAGACACACACACACACACACACACACACACACACACACACACACCACACACACACGCACGCACACACACACACACACAAAGAGGTGTTACATTTTAAATAAATCAGACTGTTCTGTTGCTCCTGAATTGTGTTGAATATCTTGTCTTCCATGCTTTTGCTACAGCTGAATGTGTGTGTCTGTGTATGTCTCTGTGTGTATCTGTGTGTGTGTGTGACTCTGTGTGTTTGTCAGTTTCTGTGTGTGTCTGTGTGTGTGTCTGTGTGTGTGTGTCTGTGTGTAAGTCTACCTGCCTGTCTGGCAGTGTGTTATGCCTCTTAAAAGCTTCTTGAAAAAAGAATATCAACACTACATAAATCAGATCCTGGAAAGTTTAAAAAGGTAGTCGGTTTTTGTTTTCAGATTGCCATTTCAACACAGAAGCCAGGAAAGTCTTAGACACCTCTTCACATCGACGGCTGGATAAAGTGCTGTCTAACCTTGACTGGGACTCTGTGTCTGAACTCAGAGAGTGTCACCAGTCTCCTGCCACACTGTCTCCAGAGACTGCCTCAGGGCGAAGCAAAAGACCATCTTCAGCGTCACCTGTGAGTGACGACAATGCAGCAACACCCAGACACTTGTCGTCTTCCCGCAGGTCGAGACAGAAGCGAGGCGACAAGGACAGTGACACATCCACAGACGCTGACACACCACAGCATCCAGATACTTCTGAAATGTGTAACAATCCACCATCTTCATGTTCAGCGTCACCTCTCAGTTATGACGACGCAGCAACACCCAGACCCGCGTCATCATCTTCCCGCAGGTCAAGGCAGAATCGAGGCAACAAGGACAGTGATGTATTCACAGATGCTGACACACGGCATCAAAGAGATGCAGCGACACCCAGACCCGTGTCATCATCTTCCCGCAGGTCAAGGCTGAAGCGAGGCAACAAGGACAGTGACACATCTACAGACACTGACACACCACGGCGTGCAGATACTTCTGAAATGCGTAACAATCCACTGTCAAGCTCTGGAAACTCTGTTCAGGAGTCTGACACACCACCTTCAGATGATTCTGTGCCAACAGACAACGAGCATTCTTTGGACAGTGTTCACTCCTGTGATGATGCAGCAATCTCAACAAACAGCACAGCCGTGGTAGATTGTGAGTCTCGTGATCTGAACAACCCTGCAGCAGGAGATAAACATGATACTGCTGGTGTGGTTCAGAAGGGAGAAGTTGTGAAAGGGAACACACAGAATACAGATACAGTTGACTTTGCATTTAAGATTAAAAACTCTGATGTTTCCAACTTTCCAGTGCTAGAGTCACAGAGTGTTGCCAGCTCTCCTTCCTCGCGAAGAAAAAAAAAGCGAATACGTGGAACAGAAGATGCTGATGAAGAGGACTTTGTGTCACAGAGAGCCACCAGTTTGCCTTCCTCTAAAAGAAATAAAAAGCGAAAGTGTAGAACAGAAGATGCCAGTGATGAGGACTTTGTGCCAGCGAAGCAGCGGAGGACAGAACTGAGTTTAAAATCCTAGGCCAGTGGAGTGACGGCCTAGAGGTAACGCGTCCGCCTAGGAAGCGAGAGAATCTGAGCGCGCTGGTTCGAATCACGGCTCAGCCGCCGATATTTTCTCCCCCTCCACTAGACCTTGAGTGGTGGTCTGGACGCTAGTCATTCGGATGAGTATAAACCGAGGTCCCGTGTGCAGCACGCACTTAGCGCACGTAAAAGAACCCACGGCAACAAAAGGGTTGTTCCTGGCAAAATTCTGTAGAAAAATCCACGTCAATAGGAAAAACAAATGAAACTGCACGCAGGAAAAATACAAAAAAAATGGGTGGCGCTGTAGTATAGCAACGCGCTCTCCCTGGGGAGAGCAGCCCGAATTTCACACAGAGAAATCTGTTGTGATAAAAAGAAATACAAAAATACAAAATACAAATACCCAGTGTTGACTCCATCAAGGAAGCCTCAGCTGTCCTGACTTCCCCCCCACAGAGGGACCCGGTGTTCGTTTGCATGAAACTGCATGTTTGGTGCATATCTGTTATGCATGTGTGGGTGTATGTGTGTCTTCATGTTTTACATTTATTTGCTTATTTATCATCATTGTTGTCTTATTTATTTATTTATTTATTTATTATTATTATTATTTTATTATTATTATCATTACTACTACCTTTTTTTTCTTTTTTTTTATATCATAATTATTATTTATTTATGTAAGCTTATCTATTATTTATTCACCTTTTTTTTTTCTTTTTTTTTTCTCAAGGCCTGACTAAGCGTGTTGGGTTACGCTGCTGGTCAGGCATCTGCTTGGCAGATGTGGTGTAGCGTATATGGATTTGTCCGAACGCAGTGACGCCTCCTTGAGCTACTGAAACTGAAACTGAAACTTGCTGACTCAATTCACTGGTCAGGTTTCCCCCCTTTATTCCCCATGTGATTACACGGACTGATTTCCATGTTGATTGATACAGTATTTTTGATTTGATTTGATCTCTTCCCTGTGTCATTCTGGCTCTGGTCAAGTGACAAAGAGCTGTAGTGGGGAGCAAAAAGATGGGTCAGTTTGACAGAAGTGGGAGAAAATAGGTTTTTGCAGAGACTGATTTTGATAAATCAGAAAATCAACAGAGTGAGGAACACAGCAAGGAAAGGAGAACAGATTGAGGTCATGAAAAATTCACTGTGGGTTTGACGGGCGCAATAGCCGAATGGTTAAAGCGTTGGACTTTCAATCTGAAGGTCCCGGGTTTGAATCACGGTGACGGCGCCTGGTGGGTAAAGGGTGGAGATTTTTACGATCTCCCAGGTCAACATATGTGCAGACCTGCCAGTGCCTGAACCCCCTTCGTGTGTATACGCAAGCAGAAGATCAAGTACGCACGTTAAAGATCCTGTAATCCATGTCAGCATTCGGTGGGTTATGGAAACAAGAATATACCCAGCATGCACACCCCCGAAAACGGAGTATGGCTGCCTACATGGCGGGTTAAAAACGGTCATACACGTAAAAGCCCACTCGCATATATACGAGTGAACGTGGGAGTTGCAGCCCACGAACACAGAAGAAGAAGAAATGTGGGCAAATTCTGGTAGACCAATGCAAATTTGATATTTCATTACCTAAAAAAGGACACTTTATAAAGGAAAAGAAAAAAAAATATGCATCCAAAACATATTACAGGTTTCTTAACTGCCAGTCAATGAACTTTGAAAGATAAGCGCCAAAAATAGGTTGTATAGCTAAAAGACGAGGGTGAGAAAGGAAAATAACTTGAAAAGATTGAGTTCTAAAAAGACTTGACAGAAAAAAATGGGGAAAAAAATCAGGTAGATCAGTGCAGATAAATATAACATTTCTTGACATTAAACAACAGTCTGGGACAGGTGTGACCAGACTACAAAGACATTGCTTAAATTTCACCGTTTCAGTCAGGTGTACAGTATTAGACAAAAGAAAAGCCGTGTAAATGAAACACAGCTGTCTGACAACTGGGAACGATGATCTCTCTTGGCAGTGGTTGAAACTCTTTTATTCTTGTTCAGTTAACTCTCTCCATACGAACGGCGAAAGAGACGACGCTAACAGCGTTTCACCCCAATTACCATCATCAAATTATTGCAAGCGGAAGGCTCTTATACTGAAGAGGTGAATGTTGACAAAGAATACCACAATTGTGACGACGGAAGCTAAAGGTTGGGTCATTCAGACACCCACTGGACATCCGAGGGGTCTGTGTAGAGGAGAAGAGAGGACTGACCGTACTGAGTGAGTTAACCACTGCTCTGGTAAGATTTCGTCAAACTGTGTGTGTGTGTGTGTGTTTGCTTAGATGTGTGCTGTCCGTTTGTCCATCCGTCTGATGAATGCATGTGTGTATGTAAGTACATATGTATATATGTATATTCATTGTCAGATGGTACTGTAAGTTTGTTAGTATGATTGTAATGCACATGCTTGAAAGAAAAGAACCTTTTTCACACTGTGAAAAAAAATTATATGCTTACAATAAAATTGGTGTTCACAAGTCCCAAAAAGAGACTGTCTGACTCACTTTGTTCTCATCCTTTTGAAATACTATCAAATGATGAAAGATGATGGTTTACAAAACAGTGGGCAGGAGGAGAAAAATGATGTGTGTGTGTGTGTGTGTGTGTGATTTTTAGGGATGTGTGGTTTGTGGGCGGAATGTAGAGTTTCAGCTAAAGGGAGCAAACCCTGGTAGTGACAATAGCAGAGGGAGTTTTTTTCAATAGCCTCCCCTACATCTCAGATGGACGACCTTCCACACATTGATTCCCCCTTCCTGCCCCACCCTACCACACACTCACACATATATAACAAAAGAAAAAGGGGAAAGGAAAGAAAGGCCAACAATGAGAGAGAGCGAGAAATTGTGTGGACATGTGCTTTTCTTTTTTGTGTAGGGATGCAAGTCATCCGGCATATGCCGGAAATCCGGCACAGAACATCTTGACTTTGGGTAGTTTCTGGCATGGAGATATTCTGTTTTGGTTGTTTCTGACATGGAGAAATTTTGTTTTGGTAGTTTCCAGCATGCATAAATTTGTGCAGCCTGGTCGCCCTTTTTGATTTTTCTGTCGGGTTTATCTTCAGTGATGTCATTTTGCATGTGTCGAAACTCGAACTGAAAAGAAATGTCACAGAAGAACTCAAATTCAGATCTGTCAAATCCATTATGTTCTTTACTTGCGCTTGGATTTGTGCAGCCTGGTCGCCCTTTTTGATTTTTCTGTCGGGTTTATCTTCAGTGATGTCATTTTGCATGTGTCGAAACTCGAACTGAAAAGAAATGTCACAGAAGAACTCAAATTCAGATCTGTCAAATCCAGTATGTTCTTTACTTGCGCTTGCATCTGGATAATGTTACGACAGCTGTGTAA
This sequence comes from Babylonia areolata, assembly GCF_041734735.1. NCBI lineage: Eukaryota > Metazoa > Mollusca > Gastropoda > Neogastropoda > Buccinidae > Babylonia > Babylonia areolata. The sequence goes on along the minus strand of NC_134896.1, from coordinate 12,577,514 downwards.
CCGAAAATTAACTCATCAGAATAATTTTAACATTGGTGTAACGTCAGAACAAACTGCAATCAAGTGTAACAAAATACAGCAAAATCGTAACAGTTGGAATCTCTGCATGAATGAAACTCACACCAGGCCACAGGTCTTGACGAGTTTTGTGCATGTACATGTAAAGCGCTTTGGGCTCATTTTGATTTTAAAAAAACAAAAAAAAAAAACCCACTGATGTTATTATTACTATCATCACCATCATTAACATTTATGTTTTTCTGTTCCCCTCCACCTCCCCACCCCCCCCACAAGCTCCATAGCCACTACCCCGCCACTTTTTTGGTGTGGGTGTGTGTGTTTAATTAAAGCATCTTGGCAGTGTCATTTACAAAATAATGGACAGTTTGTTGGACCTGCCGTATTGAATTAAATCATCTGGTTAATTAGTGAAAGGGCGATTTCTTTGTTGGTCCATGCTGAGAATGTACACACACACACACACACACACACACACACACATGGACAGTGACATGACACAGTATCTCTTTATCACGAATCCGTAACAACATACATGATTTTGTAATTTCAAGTTTATTGATCAATGCGCTGAAATAGGCAAAGCATCAAAGAAACTGCAAAAGGATATTGAACTCAATGGCAAACTTTCTACTGTTTCTTTTAAAGTATTTTCGTTTAATTTTGAAATTTACACAATTCTTACAAATGTGACTTCAGAGATTATAATCCAATGTGTAGGCTAGCTGCATCATATCATGTTAAGCAAACTGTTGAGGCTACTTCTTCTTCTTCTTCTGCATTCGTGGGCTGCAACTCCCACGTTCACTCGTATGCACACAAGTGGGCTTTTACGTGTATGACCGTTTTTACCCCGCCATGTAGGCAGCCATACTCCGTTTTCGGGGGTGTGCATGCTGGGTATGTTCTTGTTTCCATAACCCACCGAACGCTGACATGGATTACAGGATCTTTAACATGCGTATTTGATCTTCTGCTTGCATATACACACGAAGGGGGTTCAGGCACTAGCAGGTCTGCACATATGTTGATCTGGGAGATCGTAAAAATCTCCACCCTTTACCCACCAGGTGCCGTCACTGTGATTAGAACCCGGGACCCTCAGATTGACAGTCCAACGCTTTAACCACTTGTTGAGGCTATGAAACCTAAAAGATCTTACTGAACAGCATGGGAGTCAATCCAAACCTTTCGGCAAGTACTTACAGAAAATAACAAAAATTTTCACAAAGAAGATGAAACTGTCTGAAATGATGTAACAACTAACTTTTTTTTTTTTTAACAATTATGAGCAAACAGCTCAAAGGTTCCAACCCAAAAATACAGGTATTCACACACACACACACTCGCATCCACACTCATGCATACATACACATGCATGCACTCATGTACACTATCAAGCATACAAATGTGTGCTAACACCCCACCCCACCCCCCACACACACATACTTATACAGAAGCGCGCACACACACACACACACACACACACACATTATACACATCACAACTAGTTCAAAATAAATACAAGACATGCATGCAGGAGTTCCACGACTGTAACCTGTTCAAGGAATGTCCACCTTCTAAAAAGTCACACAAAGAAAAAAAGAAAATTCAAATAAACAGAACCACTCCCAACAAGCATTTCATTTTTTTTTTTTTCTTCTTCTTCTTATTTTTCTGGTACATTGTTTGATCCTGGTGGAAACTGCACAGTGATTTCAGTTACTTTCTCCCACTCTCTCTCTCTCTCTCTCTCATTACACAAATGACATGCAAAAATTATGAATGCATATGTTTAAACATTATATGAATTAATTTCAAATCTTTGAAATGATGTGAGCAAGGGAATAATAAAGGGCAGTAAAGATCGCTTACTGTCACAAAGCACCAGACTGTGACACAGCAATAGCTCATGATAATGATATAAAATTAAATTATCTATTAAACAAAAACAACCATGTGTGTACACATGTTTTGCATGCTCATGATAATTCACCACACAAATGTGTTGCATACATCACAGATGCACACGGTGAGACACACACACACACACACACACACACACACACAGAGCCTTTCTGGAGTGAATACAAAACTTCTCTCCTAAAATTACAGCAATAACATTATTTTCAGCATAAGCAACATTATGAGCAGGTGAAGTGCGTGTCAAACTGAACGCACAAAAAAACAAAAACTTGACAAAAAAAAAAAAAAAAAAAATTAAAAACAGAACACAATCTAAAAAGGAAAACCACTGGTCCTGGCAAAACACAGATTAAAGACTAACCAGAATTAAAACTACACCTGCCTAACAGATTTGTTCTTTCATGTTGGTCTCCCAAACCACTAAAATTACTCTGATGATTGGTTCCCTCAAATTAGAAACAACATAAACTTATATCTAAAAACCGAACAAAGCTGTAACAGGCTACTCACAAATTCTGCATGACCATTCTGAACAACTCTCCTAAAAGCCTAGAATTGGCACTACCAAAATAGCAAAACATCTCATCAATCTTTGTGGCTTAGAATCTGATTCATGTCACATGCCAGACGAAGTGACACTCAACGTCTCACAGGGAATCACGCATTGCATTTTTTTTTTGCCTCAGTTCATTCTGATCCTGCCATCGCTAAGCACCTCCAGATAAGCAAGCAGAGAAACACAGCAGCATCAACTATCTGATAAATTATCATGAGGAGATGGAGGGTCGATCATCACTGCTTGTCGTCTTCATCGTCCTCCCCCTCAGCATCAACTATCTGATAAACTATCATGAGGAGATGGAGGGTCGATCATCACTGCTTGCCGTCTTCATCGTCCCCCTCCCCTTCGCTGTCAGAACCTTCATCATACATGGTCTTCAGTGGCTCTTCCGTCATCAGCAGTCCCTTGTCATACAGCGTGGACGCTATGCTCAACTGCAAAACAGCATATATCATCACAGGGTGCACATGGGAAACAGAAATTTGATGAACAATGCGGATTCAAAAACCCATATGAATTCTTTTTCTTTCTTTTTTTTTTAATCTGACACAAAGTAAAAACGACATGAGGAATATTTTTTACTGATGACCTTGACTCCAATAAAGATCACCAGAAAAGATCATCCGTAGGAAATGTTAGTGTCAGATATACCCGTGTTAAGTTTCGTCACGAGTTCTTACAGGATTTCTTGAAAAAAAAATAAGATTCAAAAAAGACAACAACAAAAATCCTAAAAACAAGGTCAGCTGATAAACTCAGTCTTTAATAAGCTTCTTTCATTCATATCGAAAGGTCTGCATTTGCAAGTTACCAGCAGTATTTTGACTTAAAGCAACAATACCTATTCAGGAATTTTTTTAACTATTTCAAGCACACAGAAAAAACAGCTTTTCAACTCAGCCTTTTAAAAGTTTTTTTCATTCATATTATCAAAAGGTCTGCATTTGAATGTTACCAGCAGTATCTTGACTAAAAGCAACTGAATATATCTATTCAGGCAATTTCAGCTATCAAAAGTAACAATAACAAAAAAACAACAACAACAAAACAAAGTTCCAAGCGACACTCAAAGACACTGAAGCAACCTCACCAACACATTCCCACAGCAGTACCCACCTTTTCCTCCAGCGTTTCCAGGGGCAGACATTCAATGGGTACATATTCCGGGTACACGTCAATCAGATACTCCACTGCAGGGGCCATCTGTTCACAATGACATCTGCATTACACATCATGATCCAAGACTCTGCATGGAGAGTGAAGTATTTGAACTGGAAATTAACCAGGCAACCATGTGTTTGTTCTGTTTTGTGCATGTGTTCTGTGTCGCTTGCTCAGGATTAAAGAGGCTATGCCAGTCTTGAATAAAAGCTAATTTGTGTCTGCACATTTCTTCTGTCTTTGCTGCTGTGTGCACATGTCAAATGATCAGTATAAGGACAGGCCCAGCGCTTCCTTTATTGAGGAAGTGTCTGGGTTTGTTCCAATGTACCTTTTATTTACCTGTGTGCAAGCTGAATCGGTAGCATAAGCAGCACTGACTTGAAGTTGTGTGCCTTGTGAATGAAGAGAGTTACCACTCTTTACTATTTGAAGTATTTAAACAGTTTCGTTTCCTTTCTTGTTCCTTTTCTATGTAGTTAAGTATCATTTATTTATATCACGCCCACAGAACGATAAATTTAAGGTTCAACATTTCTTTTATAAATCAATAATAAAACAACACAATAATAACAATTTGTATTTCATTTTATCACAGATTTCTCTGTGTGAAATTCGGGCTGCTCTCCCCAGGGAGAGCACGTCGCTACACTACAGCGCCACCCATTTTTTTTTGTATTTTTTCCTGCGTGCAGTTTTATTTTATTTTTACAATCGAACAATAATAATAATGACAAGACAAAGTAAACTGAGTGAAAAATCTCACAATCTGCTACATTTCTTTTCTTTTTTTTTTCCCTGGACAAAATGGAAACGAAAAACACTTTTTTTTTCGCTAACAAGTCTGCATAACTGTCTCTGCAAATTATATCCCAAAAATTCTTGGCACTTTTGGAAACCTTTTGTGTCAATCTTACTACATTCAGGTAACAGTGTGGTAAACAATAAGTAAAATTCTATGCTTATGACTGTAATTACTCCTTAAAAAAGCAACAACAAAAAACAACCAAACCTAAAATGTCACCATATTTCCCCAAGCTTTTGTGGCGTGTACTGTGGGGAGATTTTAATGTTAAAACTGTTAATGTTAAGTGCTGAAAACTAAATCTCATGTGTGCTCATTCTTACTTTTGTTCTTTTTGACAGTTTTGTCTGAGTTTCATGTTTTTCTTTATCTGCTGTTTTGCATGTGTGTGTGTCTTTTATCTGCTTGTGTGTGTGTGTGTGTGTGTGTGTGTGTGTGTATGTGTGTGATCTGCTTCTGTGTGTGTGTGCGTGTCCTTTATCTGCTTGTGTGTGTTTGTGTGTGTGTGTCTGTGTCTTCGTATGTCTCTATGCGTGTCTCTGTGTGTCTGTATGTATGTGTATGTTGTGTGCGGTGCGAGTAAGTGTGCGCGCGCTTGTGTGTGTGCATATGCGCCTGTGCATATTTGCGTGCATTCCTGACAAAAACCAAAGAGACTCACATTCAAGAAAAAAAAAAAAAAACCAAAGCCCGTACCTCTGAGGAGATTTCAATGTACTGTGGTGTGTTGCCGTGATACACTCGGGCATTCTCCAGTGAGTGGTAGATGCGAACCTCATCCTCCTCAGTCAGCATTCTGTCCGCAAGGCCAAAGACATTTTCTTCAGGTTCGAACACCAGTACGCAAAAGCACGAGCATCCAAGAAATAAAGACTGTACTGTCTTTTTCTTCCTTTTTGGTATCACAGACCCGTTATCGCTTAGAGCTATGTGCAGTGTACATTAGTGACTACAGTGCTGTGTGTGTGTGTGAATATGTGTACATGCATACAAAACGTTTGAATACAAACACATGTCTGTGTGTCTGCACGCATGTGTGAAAGACACCTATGTTCAAAACAGTTAACACTTTCTCTCATCAATGTCCATATTGTTTCTGGCTTCAATTCATCATTTCTCATTTTGTATGAATGCCATCCATATCTGTAGAAATAAAAAAATAAAAAAATATATATAAAAAAAGAACAGAACTAAATAAACTGTCTGTAACCAAATTCACTATATCCAGTGCACAATATTTAGCTTCATACTCTTGTCAACAAAGCTTTCAAAAAGCTTTAAAACCAAGGATATGTAAAAAAAAAAAAGCTCATACATGAATCAATCTCAATAAAGCTTTAAGAAAAACAAATATACGGGGGCAAAAAATTATAAATACATGAATCAATCTCAAAAAAGCTTTAAAACAAAGGATATATGGGCGGGGGGGGAGCACAGTACCGTAAAGTTCGGTCTATAAGCCACGACTTTTTACTCCAGCTTCAACCTCTGCGGCTTATACAATGATGCGGCTTATTTGAGGATTTTAACGATCCCGGGAGTGTCACATTCTTGTCTATTCTTGACTGCCCTTCAACTCACCAAAATTATGATTTCTGTCCATGAATTTTTGGATGAGCTTCAGGATAGTGTGCTAACTGTTCACGTTTTATAAATCAAATCTGCACACATTAAAGCCTTCAAATCAGCATTCAGCTCTACTCTGCTCAAGCGTACACCCTCAAAAAGCAATGTTATGCCTATGATGCAGCCTTCAAATTGAAGGCGATCGACCTAGCAGACGACAGTGCAAGCGACGAACCAGCAGTGACCTCCACCTTCATGTTCATGAAGTGAAAGCGAGGCTGAAGTCAGTGACAAGACGGCGGAGGAAGCTGTGCTGGTTCTCTTCAACTCGGACACTGAAGATGAAGATTTCAGTGGATTCAGTGAACAGGAAGGCATTGAATAAATGTGACTATCCCTAAATTATGGATCTAATTTTCGTTGTGTTTATTTATTATTTTTTTGTGGCGCTAGCAGTATTTTCGCTTGCTTTTCTTTGTGTTGCTCCCGCTTGTGTTTATTTCATAACCTACAGTATCGACAGCTTTTCTTAATATCAGTATGTGTTCCGGTACTGGAAATAAGTGCGGCTTATAAGCCAGTGTGGCTTATGTATGTATAAAGTTCAATTTTTTCCAAAATTTAGTGGGTGCGGCTTATATGCCAGTGCGCTCAATAGACCGAACTTTACAGTTTACAATCATGAATGAATCTCAAAAAAAAAGGTTTAAAAACCAGGGATATATTTTCATATACTTTCATATAACTCAGGTAATTTGCAAGAGAGGAAATGCACATAATCACTCCACGGCGAAGGATGAAAACAGTCATAAAACCAGGGATGTACACATTTTCATATACTTTCAAACAACTCGGGTAAATGGCAGGAGAGGAACTGCACATGAGCACTCCACGGCGAATGATGCAGTCGTAAAACCAGGGATGTATACATTTTCATATGCTTTCAACAAACAACTCGGGTATTTGCGAGAGAGAGGGACAGTACCTGAGCACTCCGTGGCGAATGATGCGAACAGTGGTGTCTGGCTCCAGCTCCACTACGCCTCGCACTACCTCCTCCTTGGGGCTCCAGAACTCCCCTGCCCCATGAATGGAGCATGACTTTTCTCCTGCCGCCAACAACACACACTGTCTCCACTTAGATTCTACACCATCAGCAGACACATCTATTTCTTGCATGTTTGCGTATGCATGCATGTGTGAGTGTGCACGTGCATGGGTCAGCACGCGCGAGTGAGCGTGCGTGAGTGCACGCGAGTGTGCGTGCATGTGTGCGTGTATGTTGTGTGCTTAGTGTCTGACTGATGTGTTATTGTAAAGCATTTTGAGAGATTTGAAATTTCTATGACAGGCACAATACTAATAGCTGAGTGATTAAAGTGTGAACTTTCAATCTAAGGGTCCCCGAGTTCGAATCTCGGTAACGACTGGTGGGTACAGGGTGGAGATTTTTCTGATCTCCCAGGTCAACATATGAGCAATCCTGCTTGTGCCTGAAACCCCCTTCATGTGCATACGCAAGCAGGTCAAATACGCACGTTAAGATCCTGTAATCCATGTCAGCACTTAGTTGGTTATGGAAACAAGAACACACCCAGCATGCACACCCCTGAAAACGGAGTATGGTTGCCTACATGGTGGGGTAAAAACGGTCATACATGTATGGAATTCACTGCCTTTTTCAATCCTCCACTCCCTCACTCTCACCCTTAACAACAAATCTAAAAATGTTCCCTTTTAAGCAAGTCTCTACTTAATCAAAAGCATTCCGTACCATATCTGTATTTTTTGGATATCCACATCTGTTTCTTGCATGTTTGCGTATGCCTTATTCCTTGTGACAGAGGTACACTTGGTAAGAGACATATTCTATTCTATTCTATTCTATTCTATTCTACTTATACTGTATTTGTGTTTGTATAAGATTTCCGATTCATGTTTGTTCCTTTTCTGCACTGAAGTCTTCACCCCCCTCCTCCAAAAACATTCCTTGTGACCCTGGTACACTTGGTAATAGACATATTCTATTCTATTCTACTCTTTTCTATTCTGATTATGCTATATTTGAGTTTGCATATGATTTCCTATTCATGCATGTACCGGTTATGCACTATCCCCCCACCCCTCCCTTTCCCAATATTCCTTATGACCTTGGTACACTTGGCTATAAAGACATTCTGTTGCGTTCTAGTCTAGTCTAGTCTAGTCTAGTCTAATCTACTTATGCTGTACTTTTGTATATGATTTCCGACTCATGTTTATGCCTTTTATGTACTCTTCCACACACACCCCCTTCCCTGGTACACTTGGTAATAAAGATGTATTGTATTTATTGTAGTCTAGTCTAGTCTAGTCTGGTCTAGTCTAGTCTACTTACCCTGGGTCAGCACAGGGGGCAGAGCGTCGTGGATAGCCGTCTTCCCCATCTGGTCGCAGGCAGCGTCCAGGGGGAGGTAATTCACCAACGACTTCACCAGTCCCTCTATCTTTTTCTGAAACTGCTCGCGCTCTGAGCTCTCCTGCAGCAGCACCCAGACACACAGAGAACATCCTTTATACTGTAGAAAAATGGTTTCTGCTGTTTTCTACCCATTTACAAACATAAAGATGGGAATGTATTACTCCTCACACAGATGCAGAGAAAACAGTCCTTTATAGAAAAAGGGTGTCTGCTGTTTTGTACCCGTTTACAAATAGAAATGTATTACTCCTCACACAGACATAGAGGGAACAGTCATTTATAGAAAAATGGTTTCTGCTCTTTTGTACCCATTTACAAACATAAAGATGGGAATGTATTGCTCCCCACACAGACATAGAGAAAACAGTCCTTTATAGAAAAAGGGTTTCTGCTGTTCTGCACCCGTTTACAAACATAAACTGATAAAGATGGAAATGTATCGCTCCTCACACAGACACAGAGAGTACAGTCCTTTATAGAAAAAGGGTGCCTGCTGTTTTGTACCCATTTACAAATGGGAATTTATTAATCCTCACACAGACACAGAGAGTACAGTCCTTTATAGAAAAAGGGTGCCTGCTGTTTTGTACCCATTTACAAACATAAAGATGGGAACTTATCACTCCTCACACAGACAGACACAGAGAGAACAGTCCTTTATAGAAAAATGGTATCTGCTGTTTTCTACCCATTTACAAACATAAAGATGGGAATGTATTACCCCTCACACAGATGCAGAGAAAACAGTCCTTTATAGAAAAAGGGTGCCTGCTGTTTTGTACCCGTTTACAAATGGGAATGTATTAATCCTCACACAGACATAGAGAGAACAGTCCCTTATAGAAAAAGGGTTTCTGCTGTTTTGTACCCATTTACAAACATAAAGATGGAAATGTATCACTCCTCACACAGACACAAAGAGAACAGTCCTTTATAGAAAAAGGGTTTCTGCTGTTTTGTACCCGTTTAAAACATAAAGATGGGAATGTATTACTCCTCACACAGACATAGAGAGAACAGTCCTTTATAGAAAAACGATGCCTGCTGTTCTGAGTGTAATTCATCAACATCCATTTTTCATACACAAAAAATGGGGAATGTATCGCTCCTCTTAGCTGTAAGCCCTTCTCCAGTCCATCAATGATCGGTGCCCCCCCACCACCCCACCCCACCCCACCCCTCCACCACCTCCTGATGTTCACACACCGACACTCACACACGCAAACATGCCGACACACACACACAAACACACACACAAACACGCACACACAAACAAACACGCGCACACACACACACACACGCACACACACACACACGCACACACACACACACACACACACAAACACACATCTAATGTACTCAGCATAAGCAGTTCCACTGACAACGTAACCACACTGTTCCTACTGGTTTATGGAAAACAGCACACTTAACGTTCGATTTGTCTGACCTGAGAATTCCCAATTCACCATTTCTTCAATAACTCGTACACACACACACGTACACACACACACACTGGCACACACACACACACACACACACGCGCGCGCGCACACGCACACACACACACAGGTAAATCAAAGCGGTCAATGCTGTGTACTCACTTTGTCCTGGTGAACAATGCCCATGTAGTTGAGGTAGTCGCGGGGCAGACCACTGCGGAACTCCACGTTCTCCTCTATAGCTGTCGCAAGGGCTTGAGGAACCAACTGCTCAACATAGGTTCAGTTCAGTTAACTCTCTCCATACGAACGGCGAAAGAGACGACGTTAACAGCGTTTCACCCCAATTACCACCATCAAAATATTGCAAGAGGAAGGCTCTTATACTGAAGAGGTGAATGTTGACAAAGAATACCATAATTCTGACGACGGAAGCTAAAGGTTGGGTCATTCAGACACCCACTGGCCATCCGAGGGGTCTGTGTAGAGGAGAAGAGAGGACTGGCCGTACTGAGTGAGTTAACTACTCAAGGAGGCATCACTGCATTCGGACAAATCCATACATATATACGCTACGGCACATCTGCCAAGCAGATGCCTGACCAGCAGCATAACTCAACGCGCCTAGTCAGGCCTTGAGACTTAAACAAAATAGAACTGAGGTAGAACAGAATAGAATAGACTGGAATAGAATAAAATGAAACAATAAAATAGAAAGGAACAGAATTAGCTTTTATAACCAAGGCAGCACCAAGGTCATAAGGAACGCTGGGGTGGACAGTACATGAAAGATTCAAACATGAATCAGATATTATATGCAAACGCAAGTACATTAGGATTTTATACATATACTCATACATTCATCAGCGCTTCTGCATGCGCACCCTCACTCACATGCATGCCATAAGAGCGCGCACACATACACACACAAACACACACACACTAAGAGCATATCAACGTGTGTGAAATATGATGCATGCGACAGGCTGATCAATACGCATAATAAAAAATAATTATGATGCATGAGACAGACAGACAGAAAGACACAGGCACACAAACACACACACGCACACACACACACACACATGCACATGCACACACACACGCACACAAAGACACACACACACACACACACACACACACACACACACACACACACACACACACCTTCTCCAACAGATCTCCCCATGTGTTTTTCTGGTAACAGGAAAATGTCACATGCAGCGAATGTTTGTCCTCAGTGGCAGAGGCCTGCAGGAAAAAAGAAGGAAAAAAATTATAAACAAAACGATGAAGAAACCTGTGCAATAAATGACAAAATAATTAGCTTCTGCCATCTCAAGTCTCTTTGTTTGGTATTTTATCATTCATCATTCTTTCGAACAGAAAATCACTCTGCTCATACAAATATAAAGAAAACATTTGTAACTGATTTAGTAGTGCTGTTAACAATGGTAGGCCTACTTCCAATGACTGAGGGTGGGGCATACGGGGGGTGGGGGTGGGGGGGATAAGAAAAAGAACAGCCAAACAAACAGTAGAAACAGTGTGTAATTATCTGATAAAGATAAGTTGAAAAACCCACTCTGCTATCTCAATGCATCTTCCTCACCATATCAACTAAGTCATCATCAGCGTAAATTCATTACTGGCTGTTTTTTTTATACTGTCTACTTCTACGTTTGCTTGTTGTTCTGTGTATGCATGTATTTTTGTTTCATGGAAATATAACCATCTGTAAGAAGAAGAAAAAAATGTTAAGAGGAAGTGAAGGAGGCGGTGGGTTGGAGTTGTTGAGAGGGCCAGAAGTAGAGGGCCCAGAGTGTCCGCGAATCAATTGCGATCACGCCTTAATTTTAGCCTGATCGCCCAATCGAGCCATATAATTATGTGACCTGGTTGAAGACATAATTTGACAAAAGACCAGAACGCCAGAGAATCAACAGACAGACAGAAAATACGAAAAAAAATTAGCTGTATGAAGAGCACAGGAACAGGATTCAAGATGGCTGCCAGAAAAAGAGGAAGCTAGTCAGGGATACAGAGGGGAGGTAACCTACTTCCAGGAGGTTATCAACCGTAGCTACTTTCGCTTTCCCCGCACAGGCAGATAGTAGTTTGCACAGGACAGGAATCAGACTCCCTGCCAGAGTCTGCACCAGTGGGTCACGGTAAAGTATGTGTATTGAAAATAGGAAATTTTCTATCTAAAATTACCTTTAAATAACATACTTACCGTGACCCAACTAGTGCAGACTCCGGCAGGGGTCTGACATTCCTGTCCTGTGCAAACTACTATCCGCCTATGCGGAGAAAATGAGAGAACTACGGCCAATAACCTCCCGGAAGTAGGTGACGTCCCCTTTGTCCCCCTGGCTAGCACCCTCTTTTGCCGGCAGCCATCTCGACACCTGTTCCTGTGCACTTCATACGGCTAAGTTTTTCGCATTTTCTATCTGTCTATCGATTCTTTGGCGTTTCTGTTTTGTGTCCAATTATGTCTTCAAACAGGTCGCACAATTATGTAGCTCGATTGGGAGATCGGGCTAAAATTAAGGCACGATCGCAATATAAATAAAAACATCACGAGGCAGGCTGCTGTCCAGTACCTGGTGTATTGTCCCACGGGGGAAGTATAACAGGTCTCCTGCCTCCAGCACCACATCCAGAATGGGAGAACCAACGTCATGCATTGAAAAGTTCTCTGCAAAAAAAAAAAAAAGCAAAAAAAAAAGTCACGAATACACTGTCAACACATGCTCATTTCCTCTCACAATGCAAAGTAAATCTTGTACCCACAGCCTTTTCAGTTATAATAATAATAATGGATACTTATATAACACACAATCCAGAAATCTGCTCTAGGTGCTTTACAAAAACGCTTTTGTTAACATAAAACATCTATGTTACATACACACACCAAAATGTGACTACACACACACGCACACACACGTACACACACACACACACACACACACGCTGCATACATACATTTTAACATACATGTGTATCTAACAGCTACCCTAACACATACGCAAACATAGGCAGGCACAAACAGCAATGCATAACAATGTCCAAGGGAATATTAGTTCTTGAATCTTCAACCCATTTCCAGAGTAAATAAGATTGTGCAGCTGTTCATCATCTCATTACCAACATCATCATTATGAAATTGGATCAACCATTACTGTCAAAGTGTCATTATCATTAATAACAAAAAGAAAAAAGAAAATTAATTCACTGATTAATCAATAAGACTACAACCATGCGGCCATGCAAATATGTCTGAAATGCATAAACACTCTTGTGCACTTGCTTTGCTTTGTTTGGTTTGGTGTTGTTAGGTTGGGTTAGGCGCCTTTTTTACTTTTCTTTTTTTGCGCCAACAGGTTTTTTCAAGCAATTAAAACAGCAGCCTGAAGAGCAACAAAGTGGACCACTTTCTACCAGTGATGAGAAGTCTGCATTTACTGAAACTGTGAACAACATGATCAAACACCACTTGTCATGAATTCCAGAATGTGAACAAAATCCAATGTCAATTCTAGTATAAAAAAAAACAAAAAAAAACAAATACACACATACATTTTCTAAAAAAAATCACACATACACACTCATAATGACATATACTTGCATAGGTTAAGTGAAAACAACAGCAATTTCAAAGATAAAAGGGGAAATTAGACTCACTGCTTGAATATCTTGGCAATGTCTCTTCATCAGACCTGTTGAATAAATACAGAAAACAAAAACATTCCATATGGTGTGGGGCTTTTTTTTTTTTTTTTTTTTTTTTTTTGTAAACATCCTTTCATATGCTGATATGCCAGTCCAAATATACATGCAAGAAATTCCAGCTTAAAGGAAATTTTCTTCTTAAAATTACGTTTAAGTAACATACTTTACCGTGACCCACTAGTGCAGACTCCAGCAGGGGTCTGATTCCTGTCCTGTGCAAACTACTACCTGCCTATGGGGAGAAAACCAAAGTAGCTACGGCCAATAACCTCCTGTAGTAGGTTACCTCTCCTTTGCACCCCTCTTTTGGCTTAATTCAGTGATCACAGATGTCACTGATAGCATCAGGCCTCTGTATATCAAGTGTAAGAAGAAGAAAAAAAAAGCAGACTTGTACAACTGCAATGAAATACCTTAGATTTGGTTCTCTGAGTGTGTATGTGTGCGTGCCTGAAATCTGATTGAATGACACAGGAAATGAATGAGCGCCTAATGGCAGCCATCAGTCGGTTCTGCCCAGGTAAGCAGCCCAATGTGCAAATTACCCCGAGTTTGTAAAGCGCTCAGAGCTTGGTCTCTGACTGAGGATAGGCGCTGTATCAATATCCATATCATTCTTCTTCTCTCTTCTTCTTCTTCGTTTGTGGGCTGCGACGGGCGCAATAGCCGAGTGGTTAAAGCGTTGGACTGTCAATCTGAGGGTCCCGGGTTCGAATCACGGTGACGGCGCCTGGTGGGTAAAGGGTGGAGATTTTTACGATCTCCCAGGTCAACATATGTGCAGACCTGCTAGTGCCCCCTTCGTGTGTATATGCAAGCAGAAGATCAAATACGCACGTTAAAGATCCTGTGATCCATGTCAGCGTTCAGTGGGTTATGGAAACAAGAAAATACCCAGCATGCACACCCCCGAAAACGGAGTATGGCTGCCTACATGACAGGGTAAAAACGGTCGTACATGTAAAAGCCCACTTGTGTGCATACGAGTGAACGCAGAAGAAGAAGAAGTTTGTGGGCTGCAACCCCCACGTTCACTCGTATATTACATGAGTGGGCTTTTGTGTGTATGACCCTGTTTACCCTGCTATGTACGCAGCCATACTCCGTTTTCGGGGGTATCCATATCATCAAATCATCAAGCCCTGTCCAGGTCAAAACACCAAAGTCCTGTCCAAGACTTCAATGCTATACACAGAAACTGGAAGAGGAAGGTTAAAGAAGCCATCAAGACAAGACAGCCTAACCTCAACTGTAACACTGGCCTGGAACTCCCTCCAATTCATGACAGTCTACTGTAAATGCAATACTATGGTTGGGCGCCTGTGGATTGGCGACACTGATGCCACAGCTGTGAATTCATTTCACTCACAGCCTGACCAAACCGCCAAGCTTTCCTGTGCTACTTGTGCTGAGTTAGAATGTGCAATCAAGTTCAACTTTTGATTCTAAGTTGTGACTCTTCTACTATATGTAATGAAATGTTACTTCACATGAACACACACACACACACACACACACACACACACACACACACACACACACACACACACACATGCACATGCACACAAACACACACACACACACACACACACACACACACACACACACACACACACACACACACACTTGTGCTGAGACAAAATGTGCAATCAAGTTCAACTTTTGATTCTAAGCTGTGAAACTTCTACTATATGTAATGAAATTTTACTTCACATGAACACACACACACACACACACACACACACACACACACATGCACATGCACATTCACACAAACACACACACACACTTGTGCTGAGTCAAAATGTGCAATCAGGTTCAACTTTTGATTCTAAGTTGTGAAACTTCTACTATATGTAATGAAGTTCTACTTCACATGAAACCACACAAACACACACACACACACACACACACACACACACACACACACAAACACACGTTCATTATCAGGACCTGGGATTGTAGAGTTTCCAGTGCTTCTTGCCCTCGAGCTGAATGATGAAGGCTTCAATGTCATCATAGTGTGGAGCAAAACCCTGTGTGCCAGGTGGGGTCAGATACCTGGAAAGGTAATATATAAATAAATATATAAAAAGGCTTCTCCGTTCAATCATCCATTTGAATAAAATCAAAGGCATCTTCATTCAAACATCCATTATTCAAATGATCAATCTGTTCATAATATCAGGTATTTCACAATGAGCGAGACAGCAGTTTCCACAATGTATAGACATGTCATACACATTAATTTCAAACTTACATATTAGCTCCCACACTGCAGTTGAAATGTTCTTGTAGGACAGATAGTATTTTCCACACGTTGCGGCTGTACGTTTGTGGATTCAAAAATCGCACTGAACAGCCTTTCTGTAACACAGAAGATCCGATAAAATAAAATAAGCTGTAGCAGCATGAATATTATTTCTGTTATTTTGTCATAAATCTACCCCCCCCCTCCCCCCCCCCCCCCCCCCCAAAAAAAAAACGTTTTCCTGAAAAATCTTTTCTTAGTTGTGAAAACTTTTCTTTGGATTTTTGGTCAGCCTCTTTGAAGGAGAAGAATCTGCCTAAAGATTTTGACTTCAAAGGAAGAACATCCAAAAACTAATGAAAAAGACAAAAATTCAAACTGAAAGCATTCCAGCACAGTTATGTCAGTAATAAACGAAGTTTAGGAAGCTCTGCTTGAACATTTCTTTAGGAACTGAAATAAAATGATAACCTGTTTTCATTCTGCAGCAATGATCAGTCAGCCTACTTAAGAGGCAAGGCCTTCAACACTCACTTGTGATACACTTTAAAAAAAAAAAAATCCAAGCTTTTTATGTATTGAGTATAATTTCAAAATGTAATGTTTAAGATGAGAAAGATCAGTTTAAAGCAAATTAAGTCCCCTAGCATTAATTACAGAGTAATTTCCCTTTTTTTTTTTACTATCTGCACCAAAACGTTTGCAAAAATAATTAGAAATTCCATGCTTAGCAAAAGAAGTTCCTGTTTGAACAAAAAATGATAATAATGACTGCTCTTGTTGTTGTGTCAGAATATCAGATCAAAGTGCCAAGTTTAGAGAATACAAAAAATATAAATATAACAGTAAATGTAGATGTTTTTTTTGTGCCCATCCCAGAAGTGCAATATTGTTTTAAACAAGATGACTGGAAAGAACTGAATTTATCCTATTTTTATGCCTAATTTGGTGTCAACTGACCAAGTATTTGCAGAGAAAATGTTAATGTTAAAGTTTACCACGGACACACACACACACACAGACAACCGAACACCGGGTTAAAACATAGACTCACTTTGTTTACACAAGTGAGTCAAAAAGACACGCCATCACCTACCTGATAAAAATCCCAAACCAGGGGTGCATGGGCTCGACCGACTGGATTGTGGGTCTCCCGTTTATCATTGATGTAGCTGGTGATGTCGATGTTCACACCAAACTGCAGAGTCTCCTGAAGCCAATTTACTGAGAAATGAACTTCACCACCAAAAAACACCAGCAAGATCACAAGGACAAGCACATCTGTGTGTGTGTGTGCGCGCGCGCGCGCGTATCTGTGTTTGTGTGCGTGCGTGTGTGTGTGTGTGTGTTTGTATGTGTGTGTAAGTGTGCATGCTTGCAAGTGTGCATGTGTGTGAGTGATTGCTATGCTCAAACACGATTTTTGTTTTAAGGAAAAACCTACTTCCAGTCATAAAATTCAGAGGGTAGAATCAGCTGCCTAAAAATCCACACATGTATACATGCATGTGGGTGAATACACACACACATGCATACATGTACACATAAATGCACACAAGTACCTATAGACCAAGCCAGAAGATAAAAGATCAGGCGGAGAACCCTGTAACAACAAATGTAATAACTTCCCTTTCCTATATAAATATCTAAAGCAAGAGATAAACATGTATATAACAAAATGAATGGTTATTCTACCTAGAAAAAAAAAGAAATAAATAAAGCAAGAGATAGACGTGTAAATAATCAAATGAATGGTGAGTCCACCTTCAGAATTAAAGCAACAGATACAGTATATAATCTAATCAGTGGTGAGCATACATAAAAAATGAAGGCAAGAGATACACACACATGCAATCAAATGAATATTCATGATCCAGATAACAAACAATCGGCATCCAAACATAATCACATTCACTGTCACCTGGAAACATATCACAGATTCAACCGACTGATTAATGTGATACATACACTGAACACAAATGACTACAAAAGAATTGTCCATTCATTGAAAAACAGATGAAACAGTGTGTGTGTGTGTGACCAATATAAATTGATCCTCTCACTAACATTTATTTTTACTTCAGGCAATGAAGAAAGTCTCACATGCGGCACTGTAAAAAATGATAATACAAAAAAACAATAAAACAAAATACATTACAAAAAGGTGCTCTGTGGAGTTGACTTGCATGCACCAAATCATACCTGTCTCAGAATCTTGTCAAACTCTGCAGTGCTGAACCAACCACTGTTGTAGTCTTCCATGTGGCGCCTGACTAGCAGTGGCTTCTGTTCCCACAACTCTCTGTAAACAAAAAGAAAATGTAGACGGTATAAAGAACACAGATTTGTCGTCAAAGTGTCAGTACAGCAAAAAATATTGGTGGATTTATCAATTATATCATCTAGATTTTAGATTTCCTCATTCTGTAGAATCTATAAGGAAACAGATTTGTGGTTTAATTGTCAACACAGCAGTTGATGAATTTTAAACAAAAACAAAAACAAAAAAATCTTTCATTAAAACAATAGAATCAATAGTATCAGTCCTGCACTCACTAAGTGGAGTGTGAAAAAAATGAAATCTTACTTGAAGAACCTGTCGGCAGTGACAGGATGGATCAGAACATCAAACATCCTGGCTGCCTCCGCAGTGCTGTCGTGCATGTACGGTACCTTCCTGCTCACCTGCTCAAACCAAAACAAGGTTCAGTCAGTGAACAGACACTGAACATGTGCATGTGGAGAGGAGATTTGAGGGGAGGGTGGCGGTCGCAGGGGTGGGGGTGGGGGGTGGGTTAAGAGAAAAAAGTTTGTGCGTGTACTTGTTTGTGCATATCATTACCACGCAAGTGTGTCAGAGTGAGAGAAAGATAGAAAGAAAGTTGTGCATGCCATTCATATTTTATCAATACCAGCACAAAAGCTGTTTGTTCATATTATTATCATTCAAGTATGTCAGAGTGAAAGAAAGATAGAAAGAGATTGTGCGTGCCACCCGTATTCATCAATATCAGCACATAAGCATCTACTGCATCCTTTGTCAAGTCAGAGGCTTACTTTAAATGCAAAGCAAAAGTAGATCTTCAAGATGATATTCCATGAATATGCTTTGGTCACAATTTCTGAATGAGGTGGTTCTATCCTCAGAAGCATCAGTTATCACAGTGCCTCTATCTTTCTGGTATTATTCACTTTGATATGACAGAAAATGAAGAATAACGTCTCTGTATTGTATTATTCAAAGAGTATTCATGCATATCATGTCTCATTCACTTTACAAAATTATTCTGTGATCAGAGTATAGTTGTGGGATCAGAACTTACGTTACAGGAAGATTCTGGGCTTGCAAAGTAATCATGGGCTTGTCGCTTAAATCATAAAATTCAATGTTCTCAGGGTTGTGAAGGGGTAATAGAAAGGCCTTCTAATCCCTGTGTTTACCTTTCCGTCCATCACTGTTTCCTCACTGTCAGAAACGGTGCTCTTTTTCTTGCCCTCCCACCGGTTATCATTCTCTTCTCCACTGTGAGAGCTGGACTCTGATGTCGTTTTCTTTTTCTTTGCCTTGGATGGAGCACTGTCCCCTTGAAAATCTGTTTGTCTTTTTGTCGTTTTTCCATTGGTCACGGCTTCAGAGCTTTGGGCATTAGCATCTGTAGTGAGCTTCTTTCCGGCTGGTCCTGACTTTGTTGCTGCTGCCTGCTTGATTGGTGCCTGTGATCGCAGGTTTGTCTGAGACGCTGGTTTGGATGATCGGTCCACTGGTGGTTTCTGTGGTGCATGGATGCCTAAACAGCACAAATAAAAAATAAAAAATCTGTGATCTATGACTGTACAAATACACAGGATAAGGATATGGTTGGGCTCAAAAAATCAGTCTCAGCTCTGCAAGATTTCTACTACTTTAATATATATGAGTCTCAATTTAACTTCATGAGCTGTCAAATCTTTAATTTCTGCAAGATTTATACCACTTCCAATGATTGACAGAATCTGTGAATATTCTTCATGCAAACAACTGCTATATCACAAATAAAACATACATGGTTATTGTATTGAACAAGGATTAATTCCAGTCACATCTCCATAAAAAAATAATAAAGTACAAAAACATGTTTCAACGACACATGCCAGGGTTACTGAAATGCTAATCTGAAGTTCATGGAACAATCCTTTAATGTCTGACAAAAGGCTACATAACGCATAACAGATGCCAGAACAGAGAATACAACAGAACAAAATAAGTCTTTATTACCAAGTGTACCAGGGTCATGGGGAACATAAGGGGGACAGTTTATCAGTGGTACAAACATGAATAAAAAATCTCATACAAACATAAATACAGAAGGATTTTGTGACACATATGCATATAAATGCAAGTGCAAGCACACACACACACATGCAAACCTCCCCCAACACACACACACACACACACACTCAGAGCATATCAGCAACTGTAGTGATGAACCATTCCAACCTTGCTTTGCGCCGTCTCCACTCTTGGCGTTATTTCCCACCGACTTCAGAGATGTCAGGGACACCTGACGATTGCTGTCACCGGCCACATGAGGGCTGTCCTCTTTGCTCTTCAGAGTTGTTGGGCGATTCTTCTGCCCGGAACCCCGCATGCTTGATCGAATTGAATTCTAAAAGATGACACAGTTTGCTTTAGTTAGATATCTATCAAAACTATCTACTAACCATGAGATCAGAATAATTATAATGACATTAGACATCAGGCAGTTCTTCTGCCCTGAATCCTGCTGTCGATTGTATCAAATTCTTAACGAAGGCAAAGTTTACCTGTCAAAAATTATTGAGCAATAAGATCAGAATAATGATAATGACATGTTGAGAACAGAAATAAAACATGAAATACAAAAACAGATTTGACAAAACATAAAAGAGTACACTAAGTAATTGTTGTAATACTCATCAGTTCCAAAATATGGAACAAAAAGTCATGACCCAAAACACATTAACTTTTCTTTAGACCAAAGAAATCGGTCACATTTTCTGATACATGCTTCCTTTTTCTGTTTAAAACGGGTTAAAATCAGTCGATAAAGACTTTCCCAAAAAAGAAAACTACAAAATAAGTGTAAAACTAAAAGATACATGTATACAAATAAAACGTGACATGGCATGCACAAGGCTGGACCTAACAGATACAACAACAATTACACAAAAATACTAACAGAAAAAAGTGTAGGTTTTGTCTCTCTTTAACAACATCCACAACTGCTAATACATAAAACGCATCAAAAACAAGACAAACAATAAACACAGTCAGTCACACATGCACGCACACACACATCAACTGAAGACAAAACAAACAAAAAACATACCAGGAGTTTTTTCCCTTTGCCCACATTCGGTGTAGCATGTTTGGAACTTTGTGCAGGTTCTGTAGGTGCTGTAGGTGTGTCCATCTTTTTAGCCTAAAAACAAGAACCCTGAGAGTAAGATAATGACATATGAACATGTATAAGTTCAATTGTGGCAGGTCCACTTCCTTTGCATTAGCTGTGCTTGACTATGTGTGTATACATATGTATCTGTACATAACTACATGCATGTATATGAATGTGTATTGTGTGTGCGTGTTTATGCAAGTTTGTGCCTGCCTATGTGTGCGTATGTGTTAGGGTAGCTGTGAGATACACATGTATGTTAAAATGTATGTATGCAGTGTGTGTGTGTGTGTGTGTGTGTGTGTGTGTGTGTGTGTAACATTGATGTAATGTTTTATGTTAACAAAAGCGTTTTTGTAAAGCACCTAGAGCAGATTTCTGGATAGTGTGCTATATAAGTATCCATTATTAGTATTACTATTATTATTATGATAGTTAATCCTATCTGACTATAACCATAAATACACCAGCGGAGGCAACTGCTGCCCCAATTATCATGGGTAAAATCATAGTGGTAAAATTTAGTTTAAAAAAAAAAAATTCATAAATGAAAAAACTATCTTTTGTTGTTTATTGCCCTGTCAGCCAGACAGGACTACATATCAAGGCTATGATTTTTAAGTACCAGTCCCACTGAAACAGAAAAAACAACATTTTAAAAAATACTCTTGGAAAAGAAAATTCACCACAAACTTATGCAGTCAGATTCATCCACATAAACCTAGGACAAACTTCAGATACTGACCATAAACAAACCAAAAATTGCCAACAGGCACCTCAGAAAAAGACCCAAAAAAATATCCAAGGCTTTGTAAAAAAAAAAAAAAAAAAAAAAAAAAAAGGTTTGATGTCCGGACAAGCAAGGAAAAGATGACAGAAAGAAAATAGAATACATAGGTTTAGAAACTAAGAGAGTGACAGAAAAGAGGAATCACAGTGGCTATTCCATCGGTGCTTGGGTGAACCTCTTTCACTGTTTCAGAAAACACCATTCCCTCAATGGCTCTCTCAGCCAGTCACAGAGCACATTTCTCTTTGACCAATCACAGAGTGGGTTTTCCATTCAAAGCAAAGCATCGTGAACATGGAGCTCATTCAAGAAGCCAGCATTACCAGCTACAATAAATTTTATAGTGTTTTCAAAGCAATTCAAAATGTCAGTCTAAGACTGTTTCTGAACCCAAACCCTAACCCCCCAGAGCAACTGTCAAAGGACAAGTGGAGATTAATTAAAAAATTATGACCATCCATCACTTTGATAGATGCCATCTTAGATGGCTATATTCTTTTATTAAGGAAAAAAAAGTGTTGAAGGATTCTGAAATTCGCTCTCATTGGGATCTATGCAAAAAAAGCAAGCTTTGGGTTGATCCAGGATCAACGCCAAGCTACTCCAAAAAGGAAGTGAGGAAGTTTAAACTGCCCACTGGAAAACGACCAAATATGAGGAATGCTGTGGCACTGTTTACTTCTAGCATATTGCTTGATAATGAATTATCAGCTGATGACTGAAAAATGTAGGAGAATTATCCAGACCGGGGGAATAGGATATCATAATGCACTTCTTCCAACCACCAGTAAAATTTTCTAGTACAGAATTTCCAAAATATTAAACAGAAGGAGCCTCGGCATCCCTGCATGAGTGGACTGTTGACAGTCAGAAAATTTAGACAAGTTAGAGGTAACTTTCAGTTTGGAAACTTTCACTTTGTCAGTTTGTGGTTCATGATCTATTTTGTGCAACACACACACACACACACACACACAAACACACAACAAAATGATTAGACTGACTCAAATCACGTGTCACCAACTAATAGACACTGCTGGCGTCCACACAGAGCCCCATTCCAATGCACAGTTTCAGTTTCAGTTTCACTTTCTCAAGGAGGCGTCACTGCGTTCGGACAAATCCATACACGCTACACCACATCTGTTGAGCAGATGCCTGACCAGCAGCATAACCCAACGCGCTTAGTCAGGCCTTGAGTGCATGCTTACATATTTGTGTACCTATGAAAGTGGATTTCATTTTACGTAATTTCGCCAGAGGACAACACTCTCGTTGCCATGGGTTCTTTTTCAGTGCGCCAAGTGCGTGCTGCACACGGGACCTCGGTTTATCGTCTCATCCGAAAGACTGGACGCTCAGTTTGATTTTCCAGTCAAACTTAGGAGAAAGGGCGAGAGCGGGATTCGAACCCACACCCTCACGGACTCTCTGTATTGGCAGCTGAGCGTCTTAACCATTCTGCACAGACAGAACCAGACTCTGAGAACGTGAACGTTAGCACGTGCAGTTGTTTGTTGATTATTCTCAGTGGGATTACCGTCATTTATATCTAGACCGTAAGTGAGGCCTTTATCTAAATCAGACACATACATATATGCACAGTACCTTCTTGTCACTGTTTCCTTTGCTGACAAAAACTGAAAAGGCCGAAGACTTCTTCATGTTTAAATGTTTGAGACATGTGTTGAGAGCAAAACGCAGACGGAAGTGAGTCAAGGGAAATCACTTTGAACTTTAACACTTCCCACCGAAAACTCAAGAAAGCATCAATCAACATGTAAAAAATTCTGGGACGTAAACTTCAAACATATTTGCACGTTAAAGCACACACACACACACACACACACACACACACACACACGTTCTGCCGGAGTGACGTGACACACTCAGTGACCGTGAGACACACACCGTGGCACCGACGGCCGGGTGACAGCACTGCAGTGACACGCATGCACGCACCTGGCACACACACACACACACACACACACACACACACACACACACACACAGAGAGAGAGAGAGAGAGAGAGAGAGAGAGAGAGAGAGACCGAGAGAGAGAGCACGAAAACTGACAGACAGAAAGAATGAATGAAAATACACACACACACACACACACACACACACACACACACACACACACACACACACACACACACTGTGACATAAATACGCGCGCGCACGGTGTGTGTCTGGGTGTATATGTGTGTGTACATATCATTCATTCTTTCTTTCTGTCTGTCAGTGTTCGTCCGTCAGTGGGCTGCGATTCCCACGCACTGACTTGTATTTGAATACGAGTGCACTTTTTATTTTTACGTGTAGGCTATGTCCGCTATTTTACCCCGCCGTTATACGGCACCATTTTACAATGGCATGCCTAGCTTAGTATAGTGAGTATGGCCGGTAACCGGGCTGTCTTGCCTATCAGTCTGACACCGATGTACTCAGATTCGTAGGCCCCCTGGAACCCGGCTCACGCTCCCGCGGCCAGAGTTCTGGATGCTGAGCATCAGATGCCCATAAACTGACTTGAATTCAGTCGTCCACAAATTCATCCAGTGCATCTCCTCCCTCCACAGACTATCAATATCAAACTGGTCGCATCCGTTTTCAGTTGAGGAGGCGGCCAGATTCAACCGCTGACGTTTTTCCCTATGCTCGTTTCAGTGGGCATACCCTATCTTCATCTTTTTTGTTGGGTTTCTCTTCCCGGCGTGCCACGGTATGTCTTTTTGTCCTGTGCTTTTTCCATGTCTGTCTTTTCTGCTAGGTTTGTCTGACATTTTAACTTGACGTTTGAGTGTCGGTTGTTTCGCCGCGGGGGTCCACCTTATGTCTGTCTACTCTCTCTCAGTTTTGTCTGTGTGTCAGTACCACTGTCTCTCTTGTTGTGTAGTACCCCTTGTCTCCGCCTACCCTTGTGTGTGTCAGTGTCCCCCATGTCTGGGCTATCAGTGGCTGTCACTGTACGCTTAGTCTCTATCCTTCTCATGTCCTGTATCCTCTGTACAGCCTGGGTCCCCTCTGCTTCTGTTACCTGTCTGTCTCCTTTCGTCCCTCCTGCCTCCATCTCGCCCCAATGTCTCTGTCCACCGTGTTTGTGTGCTTTATACCTGTCCCCTCATCTGCCTCTCTTGCCTGTATGTATTTGTTACCCTTTCTCTACGGTCTCTCTCTGGTCCAGTCTGACTAATCTCGTCCTGTGTCTCCCCGTTCTAATCTCCACTGTATCTGTCTCCATTCTCTTTCTCGGTATCCCCTTGTTAGTCCGTTTTGTCTCTGCCGGCCTATCTCAGTCTGTTTGCAGACCCCGGTGTCTTCGTCTCAGTCTGCTTTCCCCGGCCGTCAGTATCAGTTCTCAGTCTGTCTGCCCAGTCCCCGCCCCGGCCGTCTCTGTCTTTCGTGTCAATGTCTCCCTTGTTTCTGTCACTGGCTCAGTGCAGTATCCCTGTCTCAGTTTCTCAGTGACTCCCCTGTTCCGCCCAGAAGCGATAATTGAGTCTGTTGTAATCTGTCTGCCAGTCCCTTTCTCTCCTTTCTTCTTTAGACACCGGCGGCCTATTCTTTGTCCAAGTGTGCATGTAGATCGGCATGAGCATTTTTACTCTTTTTTTTTCCGACGAAAGAACAATGATCAGTGAGGAGACAGGAAAGAGTGATTGGGAGACAGACCTCCAGAGTGAGAGCCGGAGACTGAGGTGGATCAAGTGAAGAAGAGAGGTTGAAAATAAAGTAGAAAAGAATTGATACCCCCAGTCTACAACTCAGTTAGCGAAAGGGAGCAAACCAAGACGGCGACAATACACACACACACACACACACACACACACACACACGAAAGCTGGCAGATTCTCATCATTGCACCTTTTTGTGACAATGATCAGCGAAAAATCACTGAAGAGCACTGAGTAGGGTACTAGGCCTACAAGTATAATGGAGCTGTCAGTATGTTCGTAAATTTTGGACTGAAAAATATACAACCGCACTGCAGTGTCTGACGGCCGAGAGAGTTGTACTCAGTGCTGATTCTCCTCATTGCACCTGGACCTCTCCGGTTAGCGAAACGCTCCCCGGGGATAAACCTCCGACCGGCACGACAGCTCCAGCCCGTCATTTACCGCTACTTTGATCCCTCACACTAAAAACAGGAATCAATACATGAAAAATGATAAATGTAACTCCGCCCCCGTCATTTACCGCTACTTTGATCTCTCACACTAAGAACTTGATTCAATACATGAAAAATGATAAATGTAACTCCGCCCCCCCCCCTCCCCCGCCCACTATTTTTCTTCTTTTCTTATCTTCATTTCAGTTCCCTCTTACTTTTCCTCTCTCTTTGGTGCTTCACTGGAAGGGGGTAGGGGGAGGGCGGGGGAAGGGGGGAGGGGGCAGTCTGTCTCACTGGCATTGGCATCCGCTGCCAGTGATACCCTCAGTCGACACGTGCCAGTCCCGGTCGTCAGTATTGACCTCCACAGCTCCGTCATGCAGTGTCACGGCAGGGGCAGGGCATCATTATGATGACTTCAGTCCCGGATTGTTCTTGGGAGGAATCCTGCTTGTCTGCCGGTATTACTGAGTTGTCACGGCTGTGTCCGCCGGCTGCACTAAATAGATCCCAGTGAGGCATCTGTTCTGGGTGGGCTCCGTCGCCGTCACTCAGTTGTCACACTGCAGCGGTGGGCCGCCGGGCCTGGCGGGTATGAGTTTCTGCCTCAGCCGGGAGGAGGGGCCGCATTTTGACTTCAATTGAGTTGTTGTCAGTGCGGCTGCGGTTCAGTTAGTACACTGACCTGAGCGGCATGGCAGTCTCAGCTGCCCGGTTGACGTCGCTGTTGGAGAGTGGACCATCAGTTTCAGTGAGCTGGTCGATCATGTCGGAGACCGCGCTTGACACGACCGGGAGACGCCGGACTGGACTCAATCAGTCGGAGACGCGACTCAGTTGACTCCCTGCGGGCAGCTGTGGCAATGACTGTTGAATAATAAACTTCAATGACTGCCTGATGATGACTGAGTAGGGTATGCAATTATAATCACGGTGGAGCTGTAAGTATAGCTATGTCAGTTCAGAAATTTTGGACAGAAATGTATAAGCACACGTCTAAGAGAGACTGTTTACGCATTGTTATTATGATAACCTGACCCGTCCAACTTGATTTGCCCCGGCCCAACTGAAGTCAACCGCGGCAGAGACCGTGAACCGCCGCTTTGAATAGTGTGACTGACTCACTGGTGACAACTGACTCAAGGCGTGGGCGTTCACTGACTCTGTAATCACATAGCAGTAGGAGTGGAGGAAAAGTCATGTGAATCAGTGTAGCCGTTCTCTTCCAGGTGGGCTTGAGCAGACTCAGTATAATAATCATGTTCCAGCACCTTGCCGCAGGGCGGCACACTGGTGAGATATTGTTGGCGCCGGCTGCCGCGGGGGCCGCGAGGTCACGGCTGTTGTTTCTTCCGCCGGCGGCGGGGGGATTTTCTTGTACTTGTACCGAGATGGGCGTGATGCTCGCCTCTCCCCAGTTTACCGATACCTGTCCCGGCTTAGTGAAGGGAGAGCTGGTCGATCCGTGTCAGGATGGGGGACACTCCTTGGCCCCATTAATTTGATAACGAAATTTTTATCGTGTTCTCCGGGCTTTAAGTTGGGAAACTTAATCAAGATTTTCAAGTGCAAGCGCATGTATATAATGCACAGTAAAGTTTAGTTTTTAAATATTCTCCCAAGTTGTATAGTTTCTGTGTAATTGCTTATGAATTTACAAGATCCTTTTGTCACCGTTATTTTGGGAATTAATTTCACAGTGAACGGTTCGTCGTTTCGTTTTCTTTGTTTGGCGGAGGAACACAATCTGCCGGAAGCAGTATGTTCCCACAAGCACTCTTTTCCGCTCATTGGCGTGCAATGGCGAACATGTGCAAGCTGAATAAATAATCTGACGCATTTTCTGAGATTGGTTCCGATCATCCATTGGCTTGCGTACACCAGGTAAGTTGAAATATGGTCCAAACTAACGCTGTGTCGAATTTCATTTGCTTCTGGCATTCTGATTCCTGCTTCTAAAAAAATGTTTTTGCCGGTCTTCTTTGCAGTCGAAGAGAATGGCATCGTCGCCTTTGTGTGATGTTCTTCGGATCCCCTTTTTTAATTTTATTGTTTCAACAATTCGGCGATTGGTTTGATAAATGTAATCAAATAGCTCGATGTTCTTTTCAGTATAAATCGGATGATGGAAGTGCCTAATGTATCTTTTCATTTTGATAATTTGAGCCTCAGTGACAGGTTATTTTTTGGTGGAAAGCCTTGAATGTTGGAGACTGTGACCCAGATATAGAGTTATTTCCCTTGTCATTGGCCGCTTGGAAAACGGCATCATGTTTCTCTCTCTCTCTCTCTCTCTCTCTCTCTCTCTCACATCATGATATTAGTAATGATAGTATTAATTGAAGATGATGCTGTTTAGTAAACTAGAATTGTAGAAGCAGAATATATGTTCATCTTATTTGTACTGTGCAGGTATGTCTTTCAGTTTCAATGTTTCATCACTGTTGCTATAACCCTCAAGGCCTGACTAAGCGCGTTGGGTTACGCTGCTGGTCAGGCATCTGCTTGGCAGATGTGGTGTAGCGTATATGGATTTGTCCGAACGCAGTGACGCCTCCTTGAGCTACTGAAACTGAAACTGTTGCTATAATTATATATACACACCAGATGTGTTGATTTTTGTCGGATTTTGTGTTACATACAGTTAAGTACCTGTGTACTGCTGAGTCTATTGTAGATGAAGTATTTTATTAAATGTTCTATCCTTATGATCAAGTATAATTGATTAATTCACTTTTTTTCTCTTTTTTTAAGTAAATGACTTAATGAGCTTTGGGCTATAACAAGAGTTGCAGATTTTAAAAGAAATGCTCTAGTTTTACATCTAGTGTTACAGTATCCTTCTTGGAATCTGATCTGTGTGATTTTAATATTTTCTGTAGTATAAGAAAAAGGGAGAAGAGATAGTTTCAGTTCATGAGACTGAGAGAGAGATGGTATGATGGGGACATGAGAGAATTATCCAGAGAAGGACAGATCATAGGTAAAGTGGAGAAGGATCAGTACCTTGAGTGATAATCAATGGATATGAAAGAAAAAAAAGTATCTTTGGCATTTTGCAGAACTGATTATCATCATGTAGTTATTAAAAAAGAACTTTATATATGTATATATATTGGCTTTAGATATAATAATGATAAAACCTATAGAGGGATGACCAAGTGAAGTGGTAATGCATCCACCTAGGAAGCCAGAGAATCAGAGCTCATCGGATTGCATCGTACACTCTGCATTATTTTCTACCTTTCCATTAGACCTTGAGTTGTGTTCTGGATGCTAGTCATTTGGATGATACAATAAACTGAGGTCCTTTGGGTAGCATACACTTACTGGACCTTTATGAACCCATGTTGAAAAAGGGTTGTCTCTGGCAAAAATCTGTATAAAATTACTCTTTGATAGGAAAGCAAGTACACTTGCAGCCAGAAAAAAAAGAAAGAAAAATAAGGGGGTGGAGCTATACTGTAGCGATCCACTGTCCCCAGGGAGAGTAGCCCAAATTTCACTCAAGCGTAATACAGTTGAGTACAAACTATAATATTATAATGCAGTACAATACTTTTCTTCCAGAAATGTAAAATGTTAGTTTGAAGGAAATTTTTTTTTTTTTTTTTTCGTTTTCTTCTTTGTTTCAGATACAGGATTTGAGCAGCTGCCAGCATCTGGAATTTAATTTTGAGGGCAACTCTGACCTATTGAAAAAGAAAATGTTGAGACCACGCATTCCTGTATGGCAGCGGAGGCTAGGAACTCCACAGTATGACAACTCCGGCAATAGACCTTATGACAGAGCACCAAGCGCTGGACCAAGAATGGCAGGACCCGAAGGAAACATTATGAACATTATTTCAAGTGCTCAAGAGGAACTCCAGAGAGAACGGGAGCAGATCCTGAAAGACCTGAAGGAGAAGAACCCCAACGCGGACCCTCGTGACATGCCTGGTCTTCTTGGTGAGCGACCTGATGTTCCTTTGGGTGGGGGTCCTTTTCAGAATGAGGGTCCAGGGGCAGGTGGCTTTCGAGGAGGCCCTGGTAACATGCCCAGGGGTCGTGGTGATGACATGTTTGCAGGAGAAGCTATGGGCAAGCCAGGTTTGCTTGGAGAGAGACCGGGCAGTGATCGTCCAAACATGGAAGGCCCAAGAGGACCCAGGTCTCAACCACCGATGAATGGAGTTCGCCCGCCTTTTGGTGAACCAAGACAAGGTATGCAAAATGCTGGGATGGGCAACCAGAGAGGTCCAGGCCCAGATGGCCCCAGGGGCCCATTCCATGGAGGACCAGGTGACATGGGACCTGGGCTGAGAGGACCAAGAGGAGGACCTGATGATCTGCCCATGGGTGGTGATGGACTAATGGGACTTGGGCCAAGAGGACCAGGGGGTCCAGGACCTAGGGGGCCGATGGGTAGGGGAGGGCCTGACAATCGTCCCATGGGTGGTGATGGGCTGATGGGACCCGGACCTGGGCCAAGAGGACTTATGGGAAGAGGAGGGCCTGATGATTGTCCAATGGGTGATAATGGGTTTATGGGCCAAGGACCTCGGGAGCCAATGGGAAGAAGAGGCCCTGATGACCGTTCAGGGGGTAATGATGGACTAATGGGACCTGGACCTCGTGGTCCTTTGGGAAGAGGAGGGCCTGATGATCGTCCCATGGGTGGAGATGGGTTGATGGGACCTGGGCCAAGAGGGCCTATGGGGAGAGGAAGACCTGGAGATGGTCCAGTGGGTAGAGAGAAAATGATGAGAGGACCAGGTGGACCTGATGGTCCTATGGGGGGTGATGGAATGATGGGGCCTGGCCCAAGAGGTCCTATGGATAGAGGGCCCAGAGATGGTCCAATGGGAGGTGATGGACTCATGGGACCTGGGCCAAGAGGTCCCATGGATAGAGGAGGAATCAGAGATCGTCCGGTTGGTGGCGATGGACTCATGGGACCTGGGCCAAGGGATCCCATGGATAGAGGACCCAGAGATCGTTTAATGGGAGGTGATGGACTCATGGGTCCTGGTCCAAGAGACCCTATGGATAGAGGGTCCAGAGACCGTCCAATGGGAGGTGATGGACTTATGGGGCCGGGGCCAAGAGATGGCATGGATAGAGGGCCTGGGGATCGTCCGATGGGAGGTGACAGATTTATGGGACCTGGGCCGAGGGGTCCCATGGATCGAGGGCCTGGGGATCTGTCCATGGGAAGTGACAGAAACATGGGACCTGGTCCCAGAGGCCCTATGGATCGAGGGCCAGGCGATCGCCCAGTGGGAGGTGATGGAATCATGGGACCTGGGCCAAGAGGTCCCTTGGGAAGAGGTGGAGATAAAGGTGACCCTGGCATGATGGGCAATGGACCTCGGGGACTCATGGATGGCTATGGAGAAGGCATAAGAGGCCCAGGGATGATGGGTGACAGACCGAGAGGGTCACTGGATGGGCCAGAACCTGTTTCCAGGGGGATGGGAGGTGGTGCTGGTCTGATGGGCAGTGGACCTAGGGGAAGGCCTGGAGTGCTTGGTTCTTCCCCTGTGGAAGAAGGAGGCAGGATGGACTACATTGGAGATGGACCCAGAGGTATGGGTGGGGGACCAAGAGGGGGTGGGCTGGCTGTACGAGGAGGGTACAGTGACTTGGAGAGGGAGCCAATGGGCCCAAGAAGGATGGGGGGGAACCCAAGGGAGGCTTCCTCTGGCCCTGGTTTGATGGGCAATGGTGTGAGAGAAGGCATGGGTGGGTCAATGGATAGGGGGACAGGGGTGCTAGGGCCTGCTCCACAAGAACCGTCACGATACATGGATCCAGTAAGAGACCCCCTGCCACGTGATCCCTACAACTATGACTCTCTTGACAGGCCAGAAGGACATGGTGCCCCAGGTTATGGTGAGCCAGTGGGTCGTTACTCAGATCCTGCTGATTCTTGGGAAAGAAGACCGGCAGACTGGCGTAGGGATGATGAGTTTTCTCGCCGGGAGCTTCTGAGTGACCGGGACCCTCTCTATTCTAGCAGATATGACTTGGAAAGACCAAGCAGTCTGATTGAAGATCGGCGCTATCAGCCTGTGAGCTACGCATCAGACCCATATGACAGGGACACAATGCCTCGCGATTATGACTACTACAGCAGGCCTGGTCCCTATTATTAAGATAATGCAGTGTTTGACTTTTTGGATGTTTATGAAATCATGGGCATGTTGTCATCTTACAAAACTTAGTTGATGCTAGGGATAAGGAACTTTGAGAAAAGCTACTTAGTTAGGCCCTGGATTATCTGTCCTCTTAAAGCATTCTCTTGTACTCATTCATATTGAAGTAAAGGGCAGTTAGCATGGTTTTTGTGAGAACACTTTTATTTATTGTATTTCTTAAAAATTGAGATGAGTGTGCTGCAGTTGCTAGTTTCAGGGATATTGTGATACTTAAAGCGTTATAGACATACATATTTTTTTCTCCATATGACACAGCTTGAATATTACCTGGACAAGTATCAGCTGGTCATGGAAGTAAATCTTTTTGTGAATCATAGTTTCAAACATAGTCTTTTTATGTTGATAAAAAAAAACAAACCCCACACCAAACAACTGTTTTAATCAGTATGTACAGTGGCAGCATAAATTTCATTTGTAGGATACCCTAACTGACTTTTAGAAATAATTTAATATGAAATATATTGTGAAGAACATATTTGCTGAAGGACATTGCAGCGAGTGAGCATGGTCATTACAACTTACTAGGCAACCAGGCAACCAAAAAGATTTTAACAAACATTTGTTGCTGAGGAAAGAAACTGAGACAAGCAATGTGCTCTTGAGAAGCAGACTTTTGTTTTCAGTTTTCTTTTTGATTTTAATGTTAACTTAAGACAGTGATGGAAATGATCACATGTTTTCTGATCTATTCCAAGTAATCTTAGTTTCTCATACTTTCTGTGATTCAGACTGATTACAGATTAGTGCAACTGTGCAGTCATATTCATTTTGTGGGATGCCATCATTTACCTAATATAAGTATAACACAGTTCTGTTATACTTTTTTTCTGTTCTTTTCTGTTCTTTTCTTTTTTTCTTTTTTTTTTTGGGATAAATTTGGGCATTGCTAATAGCAATACATCTTGGTCTTACAAAGAAAGGGGGATGAAATAAAAGTATGTAGTCTTCTGACAATACATTCACGTAGTGTGTTGTTTTGGGTTTTTAATTTTTAGTTCATTTGGTTGACATCTTTTCTTCTTTCAACCAATTGTTTGTTTTTGTAATCTTCTGTGAATCATAACTTTACATTTTTTCATCTTTGTGTTCCATCCAGTCACATTTGCTGTCACATTCTTTCTTGAGGTTTTGTACTGATATACTCATTTTGATTTAGGCATTGATGTAGTGTTGGTGGATAATTCAGTGTTGTGCGAATGATAATAATGGAGTTGCACTGTTTTAAGTGTGTGTGTGTGTGTGCATGTGCATGCCTCTGTGAGGGTCAGGTGTGTATTAGCACCTGGGCACATATACATAATTTGTGACAGTTGTTCACATCTACATGAACATCTATATTAACATCAGTTGATTTTTTTTATATCATGAATCTCACACTTCAAATCAACTTTTATGACAACTAGTTAACTAACTACAGGTGGTATAATTAAAAATGGTTTTGTATTCATTCTCACCCTTTCTGGATCCACAAGTTATTTTCAATATGTGGATTTGTGTGTGTGTGGTGTTGTTTTTGCACATCATAATTCATATATAACTGTCTTTTGCTA
This sequence comes from Babylonia areolata, assembly GCF_041734735.1. Taxonomy (NCBI): domain Eukaryota; kingdom Metazoa; phylum Mollusca; class Gastropoda; order Neogastropoda; family Buccinidae; genus Babylonia; species Babylonia areolata. The sequence continues at coordinate 12,543,516 of NC_134896.1, read as the reverse complement.
CATTATATATTGTAACCACTCTCCACCTCCACCCCTCCCCTGTCTCTTGTCTCCTCCACCCCCACCCCTACCCGCAGCCTCTTTTGGTGAAGAAATTTCAGAACAGCTGAGCTGTATTGAAAGTGCACAGATTGACAGAAACAATTTTTACTGACCTGTATACTGACTTACAGGTTGTGTCAAATTGTTTTGCTGATGTTAACAAAGGTGACAAGTGACTGATTTATTTTTAATGTGATACTCATACAATGATTCAAGTACTGAGTATTTCTTTTAGTATTCTATTTGCCAGTAGTTGGAGAAGTGGATAAAAGCCATGGCCTGTCCATAATCTTTTTAAACATGCCATAATACTGTCAATTTTGTTATTGGTTTTATATTAAGTGTAGTTATAAGGCGGTTGTGAGGTATTCAGTTCATTAATACTGCTCTTTTTTTTTTCTTTTTTCTTTTTTTTTGCCTGTTTTTATCAGTCAGATTCCAAGGTGGGTAGAGTGTTATGGGGGGTGGGTTCTGAGACTGAGAATAAAGGAAGGGTGCAAGGTAATGCTTAAAATGGTGGTGTTTCATAGTGTGTCACTAAGTGACTGAATGACAAGTCATGTGTTGAGATTGAGATATTAAGTAATTAGAGGCAGAATCAGTTAGGCATTGGACTTCTGATCCAGTGTTAACTGGTGATAGAGTTCAAGGCCCATTTCAGCATAGTCTTAGGTCCTTGGGAAAGGCAAATAACTTCAGTTGTTAGTGCACAGAAGTCTTCTTCATTGCCCCATCCCCATTCCCCTCTCCCCTTCTTCCTTTATACCCCATCCTTGAATGTAGGATTGGAACATTTCTCAATTCTGCATCTCTTCTTTACTTTTTTGTGCTACTGCATTGCATGTGTCAGCAATTGTTGGTACTTCCAACTTACAGCTCAGTTGCCATTCAGGAGATGTCTTGTTTGAAATGAAAATGAGCTGGGTAAAGGCAGCCTTATGTGTTGAAGTCCAAATATAATTCTGAATGTTTTTTGATGACAACAAGAATCTTAACTTCTATAGTTTGTTAAACAAAACCATTTTGGGGGTAAACTTGCATACTTGTGCAGATCATCCAGATTGATCACATGTAATTGTAATTCTTAAATTTGTAGCTAAAACTTAAAGTAAAATATGGAAAACCTGTCAGCTCTTCAGCTGAGATATTTTGAATGTATATATATATACATGTACAAAATACTTGCAGTAAGTGTGAATGTCCTTGTATTACACCACAAATGTATTCATTGAACCACCTCATTGTTTGGTTTTCAGTTTGGTTGATGTTCAGCATCATTCGTTGCTGATCTTGTATTGACAGTGTGAACTCCGTTTAGGTTTTTTGATTAACCTCATGTGAGGCTCGCAAAAGTTTTATAGCCAGTGGTGATAAGTTTATAACACAGTGATCAAGGAAGTCTTTAAATTAAGACTGCAAGAAATCAAAGTGGCCCTCATACAGCAAACAGGAAAGTTAACAACAGTGTGTAGTTTGTAAATAGACAAATGTATAGAAAAAATTGTGAACCCTTTTCTCCTGGCTAGTATTTATACTATTGAGAGAACCTTTGTCAGTCGTATATCTGTATGGAGATGTAGATTTGTGTGCTTTGTTTCTGCCAGATGGATGTTCAGGAGACATCTGTATTTGTCTTGTTTCATGTGTTGAAATAAGTGTGTTGGTTTGCTTACTTAGTGTGTCATAAGTTATTCATATTTAATTATATTAATGTTGACATCCTTGGAAAATAAAGTAACATCATAATATCAATTAAGCCATCAATTCACACAATCCCTATGATATCAATCATGCCATCATAGAATCCCTAAGCTGTTTACATATAACTCATCATATTTGTTTTGTGTGTTGATATCATTGTCACTGTTTAAATATTATGTCCACTTTCATCAGCGATTACTGATTAGCTTAACCTTCGCTGGCTGTCGCTTTTGACTACACACGGAAGCTCATGTGGGTCGTCCATGACCCATACCGCTGTCGCTTTTGACTACACACAGAAGCTCATGTGGGTCGTCCGTGACCCATACCTTGAAAGAGACAAAAACCTGTATATTCCTTCAAAGTTTGTGTGGGTCGTGCACGACCCATACTTTGTAAAGAGACAAAAACCTGTATATTCCTCCAAAGCTTATAACAAAATATAGAAAAGGAAAACATATCGTAACAACTGATTACACACACATGCGCTCGCACACGCACACACAGACTCACACAAACACATACACTCGGAAGAAACACATGCTCACGCATTCACACACAAGCACATACACACACACTCGCACACACACACACAACTGATCACACACACAAACGCATAACACCACATGCACATACATACAAACCCTACTTATGCACACAGAGACAGAGAGAGTGGGAGAGTAGTGGGGTAGTGAGGCTGTTGAAAGTAAAACTTCTTTATTTTCCTTCACTAATTGCACATTAAACCTTCTGAAATCACTATGAAAAAGGTATGGGTCGTGCATGACCCACACGAGCTTTCGAGGGGTGACCACGTTTTTTCCTCTTTAAAAAGCATAGGTCATACACGACCCACACAAGCGTCCGTGTGTAGTTAAAACGCCACCTTTAATTACTCATTAACTAATTAATGAATTTTTTTCTTTTTTTTTGCAAAAGTTGGCCTTTTAGGTGTCGGAAGCATTTCTGAAATTTCGTAGAAAAATATTAAGAATTGGCTGAGATATTTGCGTTTTTGTACCCCTCTGGGTCGTGTACGACCCACAACAGCCAGCGAAGGTTAACATTATCATTGTACATAAATCACTTTCTTTTTCGTGGACAGGGCATTGACCTGCAAGGAAAAGAAACCTCTCACACAAATATGCAGGCATTATTTATTTTTGCTTTTAATTTTTTTTTTAATAGGTATTTGGATAATCGTCCATCTAGATAGCAAGGGAACTGGGAATCTAGCTGTGAATGTGAGTTTGCATGTAGGAGTGCTGGCGCCTGCCAATGAGATACGACTTGTACATAAAATGAATCATTTCATTCAAGAGAGGGCAAACAGTGGTGGCTCTAAATATAGTCATAACCGTGCCTGGTTTGTGCATAATCCCACGCATAGAATGTATTCCAATCAATCAAGAAATAAATTTAATGAATACTGATTTCTCAATGGGGTGGGTGGGGGAGGGGGGATATATATATATATATATATATATATATATATATATATATATATATATATATAAAGTTATTGTGTTGATAAAAAGGCCACAACATTACCAGTGGCAATACTTTAGTAGTTATTTGCAAGAGGAGTAAACATTGATTTTTTGTTTTATCAGGCTCTTCATACACAAGACATATGCTCAATATTAAGTCTACAACTTTTGTCTTGGATTTTCATTGTTCATTCTGCTTTGTAGTTAATGGTTGATATTTAATATTCTAGTCCTTTTTTCCCCCATAAGGTTATGTGAAATAGCTGTTGTATTGTTGGAATTGAAAGAGCTTTTTTGTTGCTTGCTTAAGACACAAATTCTGTTATTCTGCATAACTTCTAAGAATTTTTACTTTGATCACACCTGGATGTTGTTGGATTTTTTTAACATTTGTTTGTTTTGCTATGCTTAATTGCACTTCTTTTGGTCATATTTACTTAATAAAATAAAATAAAATCTTATGACTGATTTTGGAGGTCAGTAGTATAATACCAAAGAAAACAGTATGTCAGCTTGTCATTGAAGGATAAAATTCAGGGTTATGCTGATTATTTTTTACTTCCATTTTAGTTTGCTTTTATGAAATGGATGTGTATATAAAAATCATTAAATGTATGCATATGACTGGAGACTATGAACAAAATCAGTGGTTGCAAATCAGTAATGGCAAATTTACCAGAAAAAAACGTCCATTAGAATTTTACAAATATTTTAAATGTTGTGATCAGAAGGAATCATCTGTTAGAATTCTACAAATCTTTATACATTTGTCTAGGCCCTTTTGCTGACCACTCACACCAAGAAGGGAAGAGATAGGATTTGGAAAGGAAAGTTTATGTGTGAATAAAATGGATAGTTGCTATTGAAAATGGTAGTGCCAAACTTAGCAACTAAGCATAGAACAGAAATTGAAATTTCTGATTTGGGTAAGTTAAGTTTTTGAACATCTGTCATGGCAATTTCATCTTCAGATTCACTCATACTTGCAAATGCTTTTATGAAATTGCTAGTGTGTTCATTCATATTTGGCTTTTGGTTTTGGACAGCTTTAAAATAGATTTCACTCTATGAAGTGTATTTTTGATTTTGTTACTACTGTTGTAATAAGCTGCTTACCTACTTAATTTGTAATTGTTGTAATTATTCTTGTGTCACTTTTGGAAAAAAACGAAAAACAAACCTTTTTCACTTACAATTTGCTGATGAAGGTAAAAGCATTTCTGACTATAAGCAGTTATTGAAATTTTCAAAACCCAACCACTATCTATTTTGAAGCATAAGACTATTCCATCACTCCACACACTTATGTTCAAATATTATTTGAGAGTTCATATTTGTTTATTTCCAGCCTCATTAAATGATACTGACTGCTCCTATAACCGCATTGCCAGAGTGATAGATGCGTTGACACTGCATATCATGAATTACATCTCCTTTCCTTTCTGATCTGAACTCTTCTGGTTTCTTTTATCTTTGCCCTGTGGTTCAGAACATTGAACACTCTTCTGAATGATGATTGTAAAAAGAACCGCGGGATGAATTGTGCATGAATTTATTATATGACAGTACATAAAAAGACTGGTTCTTTGAGTGGTCAGGTGTGCTTGTCTACATTTCTGCAAGTGTTAGAACAATATTTTTTGCCCAATATATCAAAATTATCATGTGGCCCTCATTGTAGCAGTAGTAAACATCATTTGCAAACAGTTAAGCATAAACAGACTCACTAAATGACTCTCTTAGAATTAGAAGTGTGTCTGACCTGTCTGTTTTTGAGTGTATGTTAATTTATTTGATAACACAGTCAACTGTTCAGTATTTGACATTTACTCTCAAGTCTCAGGAGAAACAGAAATTCAGAATGATGTTGTGTCAGCAGTTTTAAGAGGTTATTTGTGATTTGCTTAAAAAATTGTGGCATAGAGCAAAGTGGACGGCAAGAATGAGTTCATATATGATTATTATAATACCATGGATTTTGATCCATCTGTCTTTCTCAGATCCACTTGCAGAATTGAAGACAAACAAAAATGACCATTGATCAGTGAACATTCTTTTCTCTTCTACCTAAACTTGTTACCCAGTGTAACCCTTCTTTAAAGCACCCTCATTGTTCTTCCCATGCAGAAATGCGTCAGAAAAGCTCAACTTATGCATCAGAAACACTCTTCTTGAGTTTCAGTACATCGGTTGCGACTATATCACTGGTGGTTGTGCTTTGTGCGGAAAAATGTAGTTTCTCTGAATCTGTTAGGTCTTCTCTGTAAATCAAAAATTTATCACTGAATGTCAAGAATTGAATAATCAAATGATTTTCTCATGCGAACATAATCTTTCTGCTGTCTGGAAGAAAAGTCTGTTTAATTCTTGTACATATGTGATCTGTGACATAATGTTCTTGTTTTACTCTTCCTTTCCAAGATTTAGCCTCAGTCTCCAATTTTCTAGTGCATGGTTTTTAGTTTGATATTGTCTTCCGTGTGAAGAATATTGTCGTGTTTTATTGTAGCGATGTACGGCATTTTATTTCGTGTTTGTAGAAAGTAAAGGTGTTGAAAAGACCGGTCTCTTTTGCGCCGTATTTCTTTCTGTTGTTTTCTGCTGTCCTTTGTAAATCTTTTGCTTTTTCGTTCTGACATTTCTTTCAAATGTCATCTTTGGTCTTTTCTTCACACTTTGTGCTCTTACTGACAAATTCCGTCCCAGTCTGTCTTTTCAGCTATCCCTGTCTTCTCTCATTTGCCTTTGTTGTGACATTTCTTTCAGATGTCATCTTTACTCTTTCTTACCCACTTTTTGCTTGAAAGAATTTCATCTGGTCTATTGTGTATTTCCTTTTTTCTCTCTCTATTGATTCAGACTGACTGACAGTGTGTGTTATCCACACTTAGCAGGAGGAAGAGAGTCATGCAAGTAACAAGGTGTCATATAAACTAGACTGATTGGGGTTGTAATTTTTGAAGATAGGGTTGTAATTTTTGAAGATTAAAAATCTCTGGCTGTAATTTTTGTTAAAGATTTGTATGGAAAAAAAAAAACCCACAAAAAAAACAGCCTGAAACAAAACTTGTACAAGTGGATTAATTTGGCCAGATTTTTTTTTCTGTTTTTGTGGAATTGAAAAATTAAGTTTGAATAATGGTGATTCAGCTTTATGAAGTCAAGCCACTCAAGGTCAGAAAAAAAGGCTTAGGCCTTTATTGTACTCTCTACCACCTTGACTTACCTGATTAGAAGGCCATCTGGACATGAATTGGATGGTATATTTTTATTTGAAAAGAAAAAAAACACACCAAAAAACCCCACCACCAAAGACACTTGACTGTACAGTTTGAAATTGTACATTTTGGGGGCGGTTGAAAACAAAGAAAAATGTGAAATTTGGAGATTTTATTCAGGGCTTGACTTTCTTGTGAACCTCCACTTCTTTTCTCTCCCTTTTTCTCCCTCCCTCCTTCCTCCCCCCTCCCCACACTCCCCCCCCTCCTCTCTCTCTCTCTCTCTCTCTCTCTCTCCTCTGTCTCTATTCTGTCAGTCAGTCTACTCTTTCTATCTGGATCTTTTCTCTGTCCGATTCTGATCTCTGTTAGTAGGTCATTTAGTCTCTACTCTTTGTCTCTCCATTTCTCTTTGTCTCTGTCTCTCCATCTCTGTCTGTCTCTCCATCTCTGTCTGTCTCTTCATCTCTCTCTCATTTTCTCTTTATCATGTTCTGCCTCCACAGTCTTTACGTCTTCATTGTTTCACTATCTCTGAATCTGATATTTCTTTATCTTAACTTTACAGTTTCTCCCCTGTTTTACTTTTCTTTAGTATTGTATGCATAGGTCTTCTCTTTTCCACATTGTTAGAAACAATTTTTAATGATTTTTTTTTTTCCCCAGTTTTTAGTGCGTGTTCTTTCTTTGTCTTCCTTTTTAAAACTTTTTTTTCCCCCCACATCAGTCTTCCTCAATTCTTTTCAAAGTTTTAATGTTTAAATCATTTCTGTTGTCTGTCTCTAATGTCTCTCTCCTCATTTCTGTCTTTTGCCTTTGCAAGTCTAATGACTATCGATCTTGTTGGCTGAAAAAAAAATCTCACCGTCCTTCTCTCTCTCTATATATATATTTAAGTCCATATTCAATACTGACTGCATTTTTAACATATAAACATATATAGCAAGGATGACCAACTATTCATTAGTTTTAAAAATCGCCTGCTTCTATTGGAATATATGAATGAATTTTATTTGAGCGAAGCTCCCAAAGGTCCACCTGTGAAGTGAATAACCCATGACTGTGTGGTCCCTGTCTTCCCATTTGAGTCCAACACATACTGACCTTTAGGAAAGAGCCAGCTGGCCATTGGGAGAAAAAAGACCCTTTTCTTTTTTTACTTGTATTTTTTTCTCTCTCTGTACTAATTCTAGGGATAGGAGAGAGATCTAGATTGGGAATAAAAGTTTCAAAATAGATAGGCATCATTACTATTCAGTAATTTTCTTCCTTGTTGATATATAATTATTATGTGTATGTGTGTGTGTGTTTATTTTCAATCAAAGAATTATTAGTTGTCTGAACATGAAAGGTACATTGTTTTGAGAGAACTAAGGTATATTACTATTTGTACTAAAATAGCAGACTTACCTGTGTTTCACAATATGAGGATCCCACTCCAGCTTGCATAGCTGGTAGATAGATGTGTCATCCTTGCTTTATATATGTTATATGGATACAGTCATATTCATCTCTCTCCTCTCTCTGTCTCTCTGTGGTCTCTGTCAGTCTGTATTCTCTCTGCGGGTCTCCCTTCGAGTCTCTCTCTCTTTCTCTCTTTCCCAGGTCTTTGTCAGTAAGTCACTTTATCTATACTCTCTGTGTCCCTGTCTCTCTCTCTCTCTCTCTCTCTCTCTGGTCTCTGACAATCTGTACTCTTTTGCTCTCTGTCTCTCTCTCTCTTGGTCTCTTTCAAACTCTTTCTGGTTTCTGTCAATATGTCTCAGTCTTTCTATTATGTGCGAGTTTAAGAGTGGGTGAAAGTGTGCATAAATGTGAATTTATCATTTCTCTCTCTCTCTCTCTCCCTCTCTCTCTCTACCAATCTCACTTTCCCTCTCTCTCCAAGTCTTTCTTTGTCGACTTCTCTCTCTCATGTGCGAGTGCAAGAATGGGTGAATGTGTGAATGATCATGAATTTATCATCTGAAAAAAACAAAACAACACAGATTCCAGTCAGTTCGTCTGAATCAGCATTATTTACCACCTGCATTCCCATGATTAAACCAACACAACGTCACTCAGTTTTAACAGAAGATAATGTGAGAAATCATATTAATAACGACAGTTCAGTTTGTTCAGATGTCATGAAGATCGTTTGAAGCTTCTGAATGCACCATTGTGCATTGTCTTTTTTTTTTCTTTTCTTTTTTTTTTAATGGAAGTTGTTGTTTTTTGATGACTTTGCAACCGATTTAATTGTTCAGTGATGATGATAGACTGATTGTCTTGATTTTTTTGATAATTATGCACTATCCTTTTTTCTTTTAAGTTTTATTTATCTTGATTTTATTTAATTTTTATTTCATAACTTTTGTGGCAGTGCATTTTACTTCCTTTTTCATGTCACTGTTTGTTCAGTGATATGATGGTCTTCTTAAAGTGAACAAGTATGGTTTGGAAGTTAGTGCTTAAGCCTTGATTGATTTTAAACATTATCTTCTTTTAAAACTGCAGTGACAAAACTAAACAGAACAAAACACCCCTCCCCCAAAGTAACCCCAACACACACACACATGGAAAAAGAACAAGAGAAAACAACAAAATTGTTTTAACCCCCCCCCCCCCCCCCACCAAAAAATAAAAAAGAAATAGCACAATGCACTACAGATCAACAACATCATTAAAACTTCACACTTTTAGTTTCAAATATTGTGGTATTTCTGGCAATATCAGTGTGTTAACTACAGATAAACAAAGACCCAATATACATGTATGTAAGAACTAGGGTCTTTTGTAACAAGATGAGGCAGGACTGCTGATGACATTGGTTGCTGGTAAAATGATTACCAATGAAGTTACAAATACTCAGTTGCAGAACTGGTATTATCTCAGAAGCCATAATGTACATCTGCAAAATGTGCATAAAGTATTTTAAGTTTTTTTTACTTTGATTATGCACACTCAGCTTGTGGTTATTGTTTAGGGAGAAGATATAAATCTGACATGGAAGAAAGAAATGATTTTGTTCGTATTATCTGTTCAGTGTTTGTTTTATAAGTGAAGGGATTTGGAGTCTGAATGACAGTTCCTGGATTTGTATGACTTCTGTGTCTCTACTTTTTCTTTTGAAATTCAATTTCTGTTGAGATCAAAATATATTATTTATTATCTGATCCTGAGACCAGATGGTACAGTGTGCTTCAACAAATGGACAACATCACAGTAAATGTCAGTCACTGATATTGCCATTGATACTGTTGAGGGAGGAAATCATTCAATGCACTCAATCAAACCTCATGTCTGCAGTTTGTGTGAATGTTTGGACAAGCATTTGTATGACAAAGACTGTGTGGTCAAGTTGAAAATGCATTGTAGAGTGAATGAAACTATTCCTCTCAAGTGTGAATGGCTTGGTTAGAGAAAAAGTATCTTCTTAACCCCTTGACTGTTGCCAGTCAGTATGCCTGTCAGTGAAGGGCTGCCACCTCACTGGGATAAGACAGATCTTAAGTTCAGGAAGTCAGAAATTAGTGACATTACTCTGTATTTGGGCTTGTTCCTCTTGGGACTGATTTACTTTTGATCAGCTAAATCAATGACACTATTGCTATGCACACAAGATGAAGTAACTGCACTTTGAACTCGGGGCACACTGATTTCATTTCACAAGGTTCAGCAGTCAGGGGGTTAAAGTGTGGATGATTTATAGGTGCTTTCATGTTATTTTTTTAAAAGGGTGTGTATGTTGCATGTTCTTGAGTGGAAGGTCTGTGTGAAAGTTCTGAGCATGATCACCATAATCAGTGTGATTGTTTGTTCAGCAAGTGTGTGCATTAAATTATGTGTGAGATTGTTGTGATTCTGAGAGAGAGAGAGGGAGAGCAGTCATTGTCTTCTCTGTGACGCAAAAAGAAGAGAGAGAGCACAACCACTTTTAACTTCAGGATGTGGAGAGAGAGAGAGGGAGCAATTGTTTTCTTTTTCCAGAGAGAGAGGGGGGACAGTTCCCTTTTCTAGGATGCAGTGAATTTTCTTGAAAACAGTCTTGAGCGGAAGGAGTGAGAACGTCCACAGAGAGAGAGAGAGCAGTGATTTTTCTCAATAAAATGATCTTGTGTGGAGAAGGAGTGAATGCTACCCGTGGCCATTGAGTGTGATCTTTTCTGAGAGGCTGGAGGAGTGAGTGAGAGTGCGGTGGTTGTCTTCTTCTCTAAAATGTCTCGGTGTGGAGGCTATGACATTTATGATGTGTGGTTGTCACCTTACGGTTGGAAATGGAGTGTGGAAGATAATGAGTGACTGCTGAGAGAAAAAGTGTATTTGCGAGAAAGTTGATTATGAACAATGGAGTGTACTTGTGAATGAGGAGTGAATGGATATCTTCACAATTCTCAAACTTGGTGAGATTCTCTAACTTGATGAGAAAGTTGCTGGGAGAAAGGAGAATTGAAAATGAGCTAGAGAGTGCAAAGTGAGATGAAAGAATGAGAGAGAGAGAGAGAGAACAAGTGAAAATGGAACTTGAGAGAATGCTGTGCTGAAAGGAAACTGCAGACGTCGCAAACACACAACAATTAAAAAAACACACAAAAAAACAACAAAAAAACAAAACAAAGCAAAAAACCAAAGTAAACCACCACAAAACAGCAATAAAAGCACAAAATAGATATATAAAACCAAAAAAATACCTTCACCAAGTGTGTACAGTGGACTTAAAACATAATGATTCAAACACTTCATCCTACTTCCAAGTGATTTACTTTGCTCATGAGCAGAACAAGGCGCAAGTACTTCACCCTCTCACTCTCTTTCCACTTTGTTTCTGCAATGACGTGCCGAAGTTGCTGACAACAACAGCAAATAAGGAGGATGGGGGATTAGCAGTACTGTCTTTGCAAACTTGTTCAAGTTGTGGTTTGCTGGGAGAAAAAATATGAATAATCAAAAGTGGTGTACTAGGCTGAACTGTGAACAACTTGAATAACTCAGTGTGACATTTATATGATAGAATACTCTAAATTTGAGTGAACTTTTTTTTTCTGTCTTCCAGCACTGCATTAGTCAGACAACTGAACAGTCTTGTCTTCCTCAGTGCTCTTTGCAAAGACAGATTCAATTATTTGTTTATTGTCAAATTACCCATCTAGTCATTCCTTTGTTTTATTATTGATGGCATGTTTTATGAAAAACAAACAACTCAGGAAGCTTTTGAAGAACCACCAAAATTTCATTTTCCTTCATCATCACCATCAACATTATTGTCATAATCACAAATTGTCTGCAAAAACAGCTCCAATGCAGTCCTGAATCTTGAAGGGACCCATACCTATTTAATTTTTTTTTATCATGAAGACCAAACTTATGAACAAAAGACAGTTTCTTTTTTCTTCACAAGAGATGCTACCTGATGTATTCCATTTGAAATGCTGTCCACCTTGACAGTAATTATGCACCTCCTAATTTTGGAGAAGATGTAGGATTCATTTCTCTCTCCCTCCCCCTCCCCCCTTTACCCCTCTCCATTTCTGGCATCAGGGTATACAATTTGCATTGTCTTGTCGAATAGTTTGTTATCTGCAACTTTGAAAAATCCACAGTTGTTAACCAATCATGCACCATTCCAATATACTGACCAGTTCCAGTATCTTCATGATTGTTATCAATCCAGTGCTTTGTTGAGGCATGACAGAAAAATCTGATACAGTGACTCATCCAGAAACACCTGCAGTGCATCTGTTGGCATTGAGGTGAAAGGTCATCATTGAGGAATTTTCTGGATCAAATTTGAATAGAGGACAACATCTTTTGTCATTTAGCTTTGCACATGTGTGTATTACTGTGTGTCTGTAACTTAAGTGTGTGTGTGTGTATGTGTGCGTGTGAGAGAGAGAGAAAAAGAGAGTTTTTACTACTAACATTGTCTGTTCTATTATTTTTGACTTTGTCGCCTTTCCCTTCAGTTCTTTGCACCTTTCTTAACACTGACTTTACTTGTTTCTTATTCATTTATTTATTTATCCATCAAACCATTCATTCAGTTTATGGTGTGTTTCAGATTTAAAGCTCGGGGAGCTTTGAAGAAACATTGGAAACCGTATTTCATTTGTTCACATAACCATCAACATTGATTATCATCCTCATCATGAATCATCATTATCATTATATTGGTGGTTTTGTTGCTGCTGTTGTCATACACAACTGCAATGATACATGAATGGAAATGGTACGTAATTTGATTGTTACTTTTATTTATCACTGTTAATTTATCAATGATTGTTGTAAGTCTTTGTTGTAAGGGAGGTGGAGCCAGAAACTGATACCGGCAGCACTGGTACGCCAAAAATTGTCGCAGGTCATGTTCCAAAAAGAAAATTTGTCGCCCTTTGTGACAATTTTGGAAGGGAAATGCCAAATTTGAGAGAATGAACTATTGGGCAAAATCTGTCTGTCTGTCTGTCTCTGTCTTCTCTTTCCCTGTCTCTCTCCCAGTCTGTGAGTGTCAATGTGTGATTGAGTATGTGTGTGTGAGAGAGAGAGAGAGAGTCAGTGAGTGAGTGAGTGTGTGTGTGTGTGTGTGTATTTCATTTTGGCTACAATTTTGGAAGCAAAATTTTCGTTGGGAAAAATTTTGGCAGGCGACAATTTAGGGAGTAATACAGCACTTCTATTTACAATTTTACATCTGTCCACTCTTGTTCTTGACAGGCAGCAAGCGTGTGTGTGTTCAATGGATTATTAAACCACTGGAAACAAGACTGCTTATATGTGTGTGTTCACGCATGCTTGTTCCTGGGGCGTGTGTGTGAATGTATGTGAGTGCATGCTTTCTTTTCTTTTTTCCTAACTTTTTTTATTCAGACATTGGTCCACAGATAAGAGTATGATATTGTTCACTGGGAAGTTACAACAGTATATTGAACATGTATCTGAATATCAGTCATTCCTCATCAAGATTATTATGGGTAGGACAGTAAATATTAATTCAAACATTGCTTGACTACAGTTTACAACAAAATTATGATAACGGCAGAATTTCAAATATCCATTTATACATTAATTTCATTGGTACCCTAATGCCCAGTTGATAACAAAATAACGTAGGCAGAATAATGAATATTCATTCACACCATTGATTCTGTGTGATATTAGAATGCTCGGCTCACATCAAAGCATAGAACAACAGGTATTCATTCACACATTAATGTCAATGCCTTGTTGACAGTAACATATCAATAATTATTCATTCACACCTTGATTCTATGTGATACAGAGATTAATCTTGTGCAATGTATATGTATGGTGCTCATTCTACACAAATTTGTTACATTCTATAGATATTTTAAAAACATACTTCATACTTGTCAATTTCATCTGCCTAATTAAATTCTTTTATGAACATTTGTAGTGTTAGGTTTTCTTTATCAATTCTACATTTGTATATATACATACTAATGCAGTCTTCTAATACCAAGACTTTACCACCAATCTTGAATTTATTTAAAAAAAATAAAAAATAAAAAATAAAAAAAAAAAATAAAAAAAAAGAAGAAGAAGAAAAAGAACGGTTCAATCAAAATATCTTGTTCATCATGTACGTCGACAGTGTCCAGAAAATGTGAATAACTGCAAAATATGTCTTTCCAAAAAGGGTTTATTATTCATCCTCCAACTTTCAGTGCTATTGGGCCATATTCCTGTAGCATTCCAGCCTGTGGACATTCTTTTAACAATGGATTATGTTTTTTCCATTTAGGACTAAATGACTGACTCCTGCATTTTTTTCAAAGGTTTCAGGGATTTTATAAACAATGGAATGTTTGGAATATTTACACCTCCGTTTTGAATGCTATGCACAGCTATTGATCTTTTAATTTTATCTCTCCTAGAGCCCTATGATTTTAAATTATGGTAGATTCCAGCTCATTTTTGAAATCGACAGAAGCTTTGTATTACTATTACATTTATTTCCCAGCCATACATTGCATGTTTTCCAATGCCTTGATTTTAATGTTGATTGCTTCAAATTCCCAAAGTACTTTGAAGAGTTCTTCATAAGATTTTTGTCATTTTCTACTGGTTAATCTTTTCTTCTGTCTCTGCAATTCTAATGCCTTTTATATCATTATTCTCACGGATTTTGCAAGCCATTACTTCTGCATACAAAATAAATAAATATGGTGAGACTGGATCTCCTTGTCTACAACCACTTCAATCCAGATACTTCCAGAATCTTGACTTTGCCTTTAGATATTACTGTGGATTTTATATTAATATCAAATGCTCGTATCCAGTGACAAATGTCATTACCAAACCAAAGTGTTTTAAAACTTTACGCAAAAAATATATTCCCAGCTAACTGAGTTGAACGCTTTTACAAAATCTATTGAAACATTTAGTCTTGGGGGATTTTTCTCTTTCAAATGGTAAACAATATTATATATAAGCCTTAAATTATCTCTTGTGTATCGTCTGGCGACAAAACCTGTTTATCTTCATTAACAAGTTTATTTAATCCCATTTGCGATTCAGGGGTGCATGTTTTATACCCGTTATTCCTGGTCGTAGCTCTGTTAAAACACACCAGCTTGAAACTTCTTTTCATAGGTATGATAAACCTGCGGTCCCTCTTATCTCAAGTCATATCTTGAAGGCAGGTCACTGAGTACTTTGAAATTGACGGCTGAAGAAAACAAGAAACAAAAACGTGATGCGGAAAGAAGCCAGCACACTCTTTGTTACATAGCAGGCTCACAACTTTTTACCAGAAATGAGATGATACACCTCTCGTTGCACCAATTATTTTCTGTTTCAATGTCTTCTTGACACCTAACATGGTCAGCTTATTTGCTTATCTGTTTATTTCACATAATCGTTTTGGGCTAATGTTCTTTACATGTCGTGGGTTCTCAATGCTCTGATCAGCGTGTTAGGTTTATGCGCGGGTCGGGCATCTGCTCCTTTTTATTCTGTGCAGACGCCTCATTAAATCTGAAATCTACATTGAACAGCGTTTGCTTCCATGGCATGGTTATGTGCAAAGTTTCTCATTTTCTTTGTCCAAACACTGGTTTCTTTCATCAACGGTGTCTGGATTTTTTCCCCCCAGACGTTATCCTAGGGGCGCAGCCCATGAAACTGACGTTGACCGAAACAGCCAGTGAGGTTCTTGGCAAATATCAACCAGCGAAGAAGCCCTGGGTCACGGCAGATGCCCTGGACCTATGTGACAAAAGGAGGGAGCTGAAGAAGAATGAGGTAGATGGGAGGAGACAGTACAGAGCTGTCAACCAGGAGATTTAACAAACAAGCAAACAAAAACATAAACAAAAAGAGCAGGAGAGAAAAGTATCGAAGGACAGTGCAAAGACATGAAGACAGCCTGAAAACCAAAGAAAAAAACAAGTTTGTATAAGATCTGACAAGCACCAAAGAAGGGAGCTCCACAATTGTCCAAGACAAAGCAGAAAACTGTCTGACAGGGGACCAGGATATCCTGAAAAGATTGACTGAATGCTGCCCACAGTTGTAGAGCTGCAAGGGATCCAGAAGTATTGAATGTCCCTCCCAACAAATGACAGCGACGAGTACCCCATCCTTCGAGAAGTTAAGGCGACAGTGAAAGCACTGAAGTTAGGAAAGTCGCCAGGAGTGGATAACATTCTGGCAGAGCTGGTACAGGCAGGGGGAGAAGTCATGGTCAGCGCCCTCACCACAGTCTGCAACAAGATCTGGCGGACTGGCGAATAGCTGACACCATGGACCCAGTCTATTGCCATTACTCTCCCCAAGAAAGGCAATCTTCAACAATGCCAAAACTACCATAGATCAGCCTGATAAGCCATCCGAGCAAGGCTGAGTTGAGGATTATTCTAGATAGACTGAAACCACAAGCGGAGAAGATCATCGCAGAAGAACAGGCGGTTTTCAGACCAGGGCGCAGCACAATAGAACAAAATCTTAAACCCCAGGATACCATGTGAGAGGTACCTACAACACCAACAAGACCTCTACCACGTCTCTGTGAATTTTAAGAAGGCTTTCGACCGAGTATGTCTTGAGGGTAGCTATGAAGCTGTGCAACATCAACGCCAACCTTATCAAGGTGATACAGCCTATGTATAAAAAGGCCAGCAGTGCAGTCTACATCAGCTGCAGCATTAAAGACTGGTTCAGAATTACTGTTGGAGTCAAACAGGGCTGTTTACTATCCCCCACTTTCTTCATCTTCCGGGAGAGGATTATGACTGACGCACTTGAACACCATGAAGGGACAGTCAGCATCGTTGGCAGGACAATCACCAACCTGCGTTTGCCGATGATATTGACGGATTGGCAGGGAATTAATAAAAACTCGTGAGTTTGGTGGAATGCCTTGACAAAGCATCTATAGCTTATGACATGAAGATCAGCGCAAATAAGACCAAACTGTTTACCAACAACTGATACCAGAATCAACAGTGAAAAACTAGAAACTGTCCAAAGCTTCAAGTATCTCAGAGCACTCGTTTCGGAGGAAGGATCCAAACCAGAAATACTCTCCAGGATAGCTCAGACAATAACAGCCCTGACAAAACTGATGGCTATCTGGAATGACATGACGCTCAGCTCAAAGATCAGACTGACGCACTTCCTTGTCATTTTCATATTTCTATATATGCCTGTAAGACATGGACCTTGACAGCTGAACCAGATAATAGGATACAGGCCACAGAGACGAGATCCTTCAGGATGATCCTTGACATCACATACAGGGACCACATCACAAACGATGAAGTGCGTAGAAAAGTCAAGCAATATATTCGGCCAAACGATGATCTACTAACCACTGTAAAGAAAAGGAAATTGAAATGGCATAGATATGGCCACGTCTCGCGATCATCAGGACTAGCCAAGATCTTTCTGCAGCCGGGGAACAGTGCAGGGAGACGAGGAGACGAGGCAGAAAGAAGAAGAGATGGGAGGACAACATCTCAGAGTGGACAGGTCTAACCCTGAGGGAGGCAGTCAGAAGGACAGACAACCGCGAGGGATGGAGGAGGCTGGTTGCCAAATGTGTGGTGCCCCCACGGTCTAGGAGACTACGGGATATGTAGAAATAGACCGCTTCCGTGGCCATCTTGGTTCTAACGTTTACTCGAAATCGCGAGGAATGCCAGAGGCGATCGACACAGACAAAAGCAACAAATATGTGCTGTCCTCCATTTCTTCAGTTGATATCCTTCATTGTTATAACCAGACTCTGTACAATGAAGTACCATCGTAAGCACAATAAACTACAACAAATGAAGGAAAAAGACGAAGAAAGAAGTCGATCGCCGTTGTTGCTCGCAGCCTTGGAGAGCCAATCAACTTCGAGAGCACAGATCATGTGACGCGCCGGTATAAGTCATGTTAGCACGGAACTCGCCAGCAGTCCATTCAAACAGCTCAGTCCGTGGAAAGAGCTTTCTGGTTGGCACAGACTGATTGAATGCATCAGTGCTAACGATTTTGTGGGCTGGCTTGCAAGACGATTGCACATTGGTGTATGGACTGAATCTAGATCAAAATTAAGTGCAATGACCCGCAAAATAGGGCTGAAAACCATAGAATATGGTCACAACATAAACTCTTTGCAATATGAATTCGATCATGCACGAAAATTGCCGCGGTCACCGAACTTTAGATACTGAAATGGGGAACTGAATTACCACGTTTTCGGAGAAGCGTTTTTAGCATTGGTACTTTCTTTGTTTTTCCTTTCAGAGTTCTTCCGTGATTTGATTCATATTTCATGTTGTTTCGCCGCTGTGTTATGTGTTCACTGTGTGCATGTGCAGTTTTCCGAGCACACCATAATCTTCGCCTTGTTGCTGCTGATTGTGTTTGCAATGCGTTTACTTCCTTTTGAGAAGGAAAAAAAATCATGTTTAAACCAAGCGTTTCTATACCTGGTGTGCGCAGTCAAACGAAACGTTATGTGGATGAGGACTTTTGGCAAAGGCAAGCGCTCTTCTTCAAAATTAGCCTATTTGCCATTGCATCTGTGCTGCAAGAATTTGTATAATTCCGAGACCGTGGCCGTGCGCTCAGTGTCGTAATCTTACTCGTTTTCTCGTCCACTGTAGGTGTCTTGTATGTTTTATCGTCTTCTTTCTTTCTTTCTTCCATCTTCTCTTTCTTTGGCGCTTTCCATAATGTTCGGCAAAGCTCGGTTGACATGGATACCGAGACCTCATTCGCTGTTTCACCTGCTTTAATTAAGAACATTGTTCAAGGGAAGCCAGTCTCGTCTTCTTCGATCCGCGGGGGGGAAAAAACCCAATGCCTTCTTTCTGGGTGCCATGGTAACGGAGAGACAAGTCACGCACAATGTCACACGGTCTTGTCTGTCTGTCTGTGATACTGAGTCACCCTGCTGTTTTTTGTTTGTTTGGTTGGTTGGCTTTGTTGTTGTTGTTGCTGTTGCCGTCCCCCCCCACCCCCCATCCCCCCCCATCATCAGTGACGACATTCGGTTTGGTTTTGTGCAGTGTGTGGTGTGGTAGTGGTGGTGGTTGTGTGTGTGTGTGTGTGTGCGTGTGTTCGCGCGCGTCCGTGCGTGTGTGCAAAGTAAAATTATATCCCGCAATGAGATTGTGTAGGCTCCGTATGCTAAACAAATCTAGAATAGATTTAGAATGATGTTGCAAATGGACATATCAGTTCAACATGTTTTCATCATGGTAATTGTTTGCAAAGTGTGGTGTGCTTTGTGATCTTTCTAATACCAAGTCCAGGGTGTGTGGAAGGATTTGTTTATTTCTATGGTTTTACCGGCTTTTTGCAGATCACAACAATATTACACAAATCGAACGGATAAATACGCATTGATCTCAATAACGAGGAAACCATCTCTTAAAAAAAAAGAAGAAAAATGAAACAAAAGAAAGAAAGAAACTGAAAGAAAGGTTCATTTTTAATGTCTCTTTCATGACTTACTTCCTAATAATGGTCTTTCGATTTCTCTTCCCGTTCTTGTCCTCCGTCTCAGAAAATTACAAAACATTTACGAGATTCAGGGATAGGAATTGCCGCCATTTATTGACCTCGGAGAATAAACCTCTCAATGGGAAGAACAGTAATTAGGGTAATAACATATAAAGGGGGGAAATGACTCTAATTATGAGCTTTTACATTCGCATACACATGCACAGGTGTGTGTGTGTGTGTGTGTGTGAGT
The DNA here is from genome assembly GCF_041734735.1 of Babylonia areolata. Lineage (NCBI taxonomy): Eukaryota > Metazoa > Mollusca > Gastropoda > Neogastropoda > Buccinidae > Babylonia > Babylonia areolata. The sequence continues at coordinate 12,523,882 of NC_134896.1, read as the reverse complement.
GAAAGAGACTCATATTTCATATTCAATGCTTAGAACTTGATGTACGGATCGAATTTTACCTCAAGGTTCCGAGAGCATTTTAAGATGTTCGACATCTTCATTCCCATTATGATCACCAACAATTTTGAGCGCAACATGTAGGTTGCACAACAGACATTGATCTACCTGGAAAGCAAACAATGAAATAAATGTTATGATGTCTTTATTATCAGTATTTCTTACCATCCTCTTCTTGTTATGTTTTCTTTATCCCTCTGATTGTGTGTGTGTCTGTGTGTTATTTGTTCATTTTTTTCTTCGTGGGCCTGTGACATAGTGCTAAGTGTCTCTAATGAAACAGGCCAAAGTCTAATGATCATATCGTTCACTCGGTTTCAGAATTAGTTTACACTGTACACTGTATGTAAATTTACCTCCAAATGCTCAGCCAAAACGTGTTCAGCGAAATATATAGACACAAATATCAACATCAATATCAATATCAATACATATATATGTATATAACGTGTGTCTTCTTAACAATTTCTTTTTTTTTTTTTTTTTTTACTTATACCCACACGCCTACCCCACCCCCACCCCCCACCCCCAACTTCACACCCATTTTATGTTAACTTTGAAAAATTGTTTTATTACTGGTCATGTTTCTTCCATCTTTTTTTTTTTTTTTCCTTTTCATTTGTCTTTTCATAAGCACTTCCTTGTTGTTTTTTGTTGTTGTGTGTTTGTTTGTTTGTTTTTTAATAAAAAAAAGTTACTTTAGTTTATTCGCGACTGAATTTATGTATTACATATAGTCCCACGCAGCGATTGTTCTTTCCTGATCCTTTTCTTTGTTGGGAACACACTAAAAAATGTTCACGTCACCATCCAGCTGCATTAAGGTCATGAATACTGTTTACAACACATCCACGTTTCCCCCTGTGATCAAGAGACAAGGCAAAAAAAATGACAGAAATAAATCTTATTATAATAATACTCGTAGGAAGTTTATCAAGACTCGAGAATATTCAAATCCTTTGAACGAACCCTGTACTGTTGGGGCGTGGTAGATATTAAGTAAATAATTTGGCATCTTTCACCAAAACCTAAACAGCTATTGAAGCACATCACATTGGTGATGAAAAGAAATTACCTACATAAAAAATGAAAAATTAAAAAATTTAAAAACCTGAAAAAGGGTGGGGTTTGGGTACCGAAAAATTTAAAGAACAAGATAAGACACAGCCAAAGATATGTATGGATAGCATCGAATGAAACACAGGAACTGCTGGATTACTTAACAGGAAATTTTAGAACATAATGTGTAGTCATTGAATTATGATTTTCATTACTTAATATGAAATTTTAAATCATAATGTGTAGTCTTTGAATTATGATTTTCAAGCACGCAGTTAAACCAAACAACAAAATCAAAACCAAAATCTGTACCAACAGCTGCTAAAATCATGTGCTAAACAACATCACAATGATGTGAAAGAACATTAATTAGGGAGAGAAAAACCCCAACAAACATCAATAACCGATCGTATCATCTCGTTACCTTTCCCATTTTGATAATGTTCCCTACTTTCAAGTACATCTAACCGTCCACTTTTTAACAAATTACAATTATAAAAAAAAAGAAAAAAGAAAAAGAAAAAGAAAGGTTCTTGATTCAAGTATTTTTTTCATGGGGGGAAATAGTTCAGAACATATATATTCAAACATGGGACATTCGGTAATGAAAATCGTTTCCTGTTATACCCATATATCTCAGTTACGACTCGAGAAAAATAGATGTAAATGAAAGAAATAGAGAAGAAGAAGAAAAAACGCCAGTGAAAACATTTCATTCAGTTTCTGATTTGAGTTCAAGTGCTGGGTTTTTTGGGTTTTTTTTTTGTGTGTGTGTGTGTGTGTTTTGGGGGGTGGGTGTTTTTGTTTTGTTTTGTTTTGTTTTTGTTTGTTGTTGTTTTGTAATTGTCAAAAGTTATAGTTATAACAACCTTGTCAGAATGTCATTATTCTTTCATGGTTTGACTGTCACCTTAATCACGAATGATGGTCGTAAACTTGTACATAATTATTTGATATTTTCCGTGAAACCGGAGCACTGATTATTCATTTTTTGCTTTTGTATATTCTTTCATTTAACTGCTTATTTATCAATCTATTGAATGATGACCCTTTTCGGTCGACTTGGCTATAAACAACGTGACTTGATTTCCCATTTAATGCTATTCATTCATCGATTCTGGTTACTGATAACAAAATTTTGTGAATTTATATACCAATGTAATGTTATAATCTTGTTAGTGCAAAATTATGTAACTGTTATTTAATTGTTCATTTATATATATATATATATATATATATATATATATATATATATATATATATATATATATATATATATATATATATATATTCATTCATTTTGTACTAGTTTTATTTTTCTTAGATCATTTATATACGTCGTCAAGATTTGACAATGTTGTACTCACGTGGATTCCATGATTCAGTTTTGATCTTCTAATGATGTGATTTATTTCCAGTGTCGACCCAGGACATGAGTAATGTTGATTTATTTATTATTATCGTTAATCAGTCTGAATCCATTCTCTTTCAGTTAGTATGCTTTGAGATTTCAAAGAAACGTGTGTGTATGGATTTTTTTTGTTTTTTCGCAGAAGATTTTTTTTTTATAAGATGTAGTTGTTCATTTATGAACATAGACTCTGTGTGTGCCACATTCCAGCAATTCAGAGATTCAAGAGATTCAAATATTAGTAATAAGTATGACGAGTAGATCTTTTTATGCAGTGGTTTAAAATGTAGTGTTAGACATCGTATTTGAATTTTCAATATGTTTTGTACTATACTCAAATACTGTTTTGTTTGGATTTGTGTGCGCGCGCGCGTGTGTGTTTCTGTTTGTATATATATGTGTGTGTCGTGTCGTGGTGTCAGGTGTGTGTGTGTGTGTGTGTGATTAGATAACAAGGAGGGGGTCGGGAGTTAACCGTAAAGGGATTCAATGGTTTTAGTAGCTATGAAATGTAATAGACGATGTTTTCAATCGAAATTTTACACGTTACACGGCTCAATATCTGTGCAGGTGAGTTTAACATGTAGAGGTTATAATCTGATAAGTGCAATACGATGTGACCGTTATTTTATTGTTCATATATATATATATATCTGTGTGTATGTATGTATGTATATATACCGTTATTAATTTTGTGCTAGTTTTATTTTTTATACATCAGTTTTTTGTCAGCTGAAGATGTGACAATGTTGAACACTCACGTGGCTTCCGTAATTCACTTTTTATTTTCTAATGACGTGATTTATTTCCAGAATCGACCCAAGGCTTAGTTGATTTTGATTTATCATTTTCATTAATCATTGACATTCTCTTTCAGTTAACGTGCCTGTAGATTTCATGTCGTGAAAACAAACACAAAGAAAACGTGCGTGCATGGCCTTTTTTTTTTTTTAATTTGCGCAGAGGATTTTTACAAGGTGTAGTTGTTCGTTTGTGAACACAGGTGTGTCTCACTGCCACATTCCAGCAACATGACTGGAGATTCACATGTTAGTTTGATGAGTAGATCTTTCTATGCAGCCGGGTTTATGATGTTGTGTAAAACATCGTGTTTGAATTAACAATATATTTCTTACTGATTTGTCTGTCTGGATTTGTGCGTGCGTGTATGTGTGTGTGTGTGTGTGTGTGTGTGTGTGTGTGTGTGTGTGTGTGTGCGCGCGCGCGCGCGTGTGTGTGTATGTATGTGTGTGTGTGTATGTATGTGTGTGTGTGTGTGTCAGTGTGTCTGTCTCTCTGTCTGTCACTTTGTAATTTTTAATTAATCAATGCCATTCTCTTTCAGTCAACGTGCTTCGAGATTTCATATCGTAGAAACAAAACAAAACAAAAAAACAAAACAAAACAAAACAAAAAAACCCCAAAACAACAACAAAAAAACAAAAAATAAAATAAAAAAACGTGCGAAATTTAACATGTGCCACGCTCAATATCTGTGCAGATGAGTTTAACCTGTAGAAAGGATACACACCGTTGTACCACCTGGAAGGTAAGAACAACATTTCATTCTCTTTGCAGTGAATGCCTGTTAGGACTAATTTGACGTTTCTTGTTTTCTCTTGTGAGCGATTACTTTTGTATCGAAAATGAATAATATAAATACTTAATTTTCATGTGGTGACTTTGATATCGATGTTTGATATCAATGTCTCGTTTGATATCACAGAGTGAAGTTGAAGAAAGAGAGGCAGTGAGATGAGGTAGTAATACTAATAGCTATTGTCTCATCTCAGGGACGGGCGCAATAGCCGAATGGTTAAAGCGTTGGACTTTCAATCTGAGGGTCCCGGGTTCGAATCTCGGTGACGGCGCCTGGTGGGTAAAGGGTGGAGATTTTTCCGATCTCCCAGGTCAACATGTGTGCAGACCTGCTAGTGCCTGAACCCCCTTCGTGTGTACACGCAAGCAAAAGATCAAATACGCACGTTAAAGATCCTGTAATCCATGTCAGCGTTCGGTGGGTTATGGAAACAAGTAAATACCCAGCATGCGCACCTCCGAAAGCGGAGTATGGCTGCCTACATGGCGGGGTAAAAACGGTCATACACGTAAAAGCCCACTCGTGTACATACGAGTGAACGTGGGAGTTGCAGCCCACGAACGCAGAAGAAGAAGAAGAGTCTCATCTCAGGGGAACATCAGATTCACTTGCATGCATCTTGACTTTTCGACGTTTGGGGCCCCTTGAGGGTCTGTTCATCATTTTGCCGAAAGTCATGAATTGTCTACAGACACTGACTGCCAATTCTTGGCATGCTAGTGAAAAGAGGGTTGGCAGATCTCTCCAACGGTAGTCGAGCCGGTTAGGCGTTGACAAAGGGCACAGTCACTGCGCCGTCTGGTGGGCTGTTTCAAAGGGAAACAATCCAGAAGGTGAAAATGTTGCCCCTCCTATTGAGTCAGTTCCTGTTCTTCCGGAGCTTCACGGTGTTTCTTCGTAGGTCTCTTCCGTAGGCAGATTCGAACTCTGGCAGCTGCACGTCAAACAAACCATGGGGGTATTTGTACACCACAACCAGGTTCCCTCGACAGTGATGCTCCAAGCCTGGCAGCCTCGAGGTCTTCCTTCTCTAGACCGGATATGCCGGTTTATCTTTCAGAGATACCAGCAGTTTTGTTGCTTAGCGCTGCGGACCCTCGATCTCTCTGCAAAAGATTTTCTGCTGTGGCCACCACACTGGCAATATTCTAGCAGTGGACGGACAAGGCCCTTGTAGAACTGAGTCTTAACAATCGTGTTGGCCTTGGATTTGGATTGCGAAAACTGTTAAGAAAAGGATAGTCGATTGTCGATCAGCACTCCCAGGTCCTTTTCGGACTTCACTCTCCGCCAGATTCAGCTGTGATTCACTCCCATCTCTGACCCTGGCTCTCATTCTATCACTTGCCTCAAAATTTTCCCCTACCCTCCCCAAGTTTGAGAATGCAGCACTTCTGTGGGTGAAAACTGACCTGCCACTTGTCCGTCCAGCTTGTTACGGATGGAGTGTTGGCACTGAGGTAATGCGTCCACCTAGGACTGAAGCGAGAGGATCTGAGCGCACTGGTTCAAGTCCAACAGTCCCCAGTAGACTGTAGTTTCTCCCCCTCCACTAGAATTTGAATGGTGGTCTGGACGCTAGTCATTCGGATGAGACAATGAACCGAGGTCCCATGTGCAGCATGCATTTAGCGCACGTAAAAGAACCCACGGCAGCAAGAGAGCTGTCCCTGGCAAACTTCTGTAGAAAAATCAACTTTTATAGGAAAACAAATAAAATTACAGGCAGAAAAAAAAGAGGAAAAAAATGGTGGCGTTCTCAATGTATCGACGCGCTCTCCCTAGAGAGAGCAGCCCGAATTTCACACAAAGAAATCTGTTGTGACAAAAAGAGTAATACAATACAATACAATACAATACAATACAATAGGGTCCAGCCCGTCCTGCGGGTCTTGTAGGCTTTGCTGTCTGAGTCAGTCTTGGTACAGAGCTTGACGTTAATGTTTTACGGAGACAAATTTTCACGAGTGTACGAAATTTTGTTGGTGCGATTAAATAACTGTGGACTGCTTTAAATGTCACGCCAGGAATAGCTAAGTATGTATCTTGCTAATGCAACTGATGCTCTTTTAAGAAAACATAATAAACCGTGTGTTCTTTACAACACAATTGAGCACGAGCCAAAATCGATAACATTTGATGCAACCAGCAGTATTACCCAGTATAGTTTTAAAAGGATGGATTTTTCCCACGTGATAAATTTACCCGGAGAAGGCTTTGTAAGAGGAAAATCGAAAACGTGAGCAGTGATTTGGACGCTCGTATTGAGAGATGATTTCTAAATTTACCTGTCATTTGAAAGCTGAGCAAAAGATACATTTTATGTTTGTGGTGATTTTCCTGTTACAAAAAAAGTAAGCGTCGGCACATGATGCATTTTCCTATAGAATGTCCAGTTGTGTTATTTGTCTTATTATTTTTCCCTTTCTGCATGTTTATATTTGTGTCTGTCTGTCTCTCTCCTTCTTCTTTCTTCTTCGATTTCTTGCTGCTGCTGCTCTTCGTTTTTTGTGTGTTATCGATGTTGTCGTTGGCGACGGAAATGATGTTGTTGACGACGGTAATGGTGACGATGATGTAGTTGACAAGGGTAATGATGATGATGTTGACGACGGTAATAGTAATGATGTTGTTGACGACAGTAATGATGATGATGTTGTTGTTGATAACGATAGTGATGATGTTGCTTATGACGATAATGATGACGATGTTGTTGTTGATGACGATAGTGATGATGTTGCTTATGACGGTAATGATGATGACATTATTGATGACGATAGCGATAATGTTGCTTATGACGATAATGATGACGATGTTGTTTTTGATGACGATAGCAATGATGTTGCTTATAACAGTATGATGATGTTGTTGTTCATGACGATAGCGATAATTTGGCTTGTGACGATAATGATGATGATGTTGTTGTTGACGACGGTAATGATGATGATGTTGTTGTTGATGACGATAGTGATGATGTTGCTTATGACGATAATGATGACGATGTTGTTGACGACGGTAATGATAATGATGTTGTTATTGATGACGGTGATGATGGTGATGTTGCTGAAGACGGTAAGTTGCTGACGACGATAATGATGATGATGTTGTTGATAACTGACGACGACGACGACGACAATGATGATGATGATGATGTTGCTTTACGTGCTGCTAAACTGAAGTCCGAAAGGAGATAGAAACACGTTTGGTTTTTGTTGTGTTTTTGTTTTTTTGTTTGTTTGTTTTTTTGACTGAATGTTGTGTGTGTTCAATAAAAACGAACAAAACTAAAATGAGATCGTCTTTGTCAGTTTATGTTGATTTTGTGGTAGTGCGCGCCACGCTTGCCTGTGTGTGTGTGTGTGTGTGTGTGTGTGTGTGTGTGTGTGCGTGCGCGTGCGTATGTGAGAGTGAGAGACAGTGAGAGACAGCGAGCTACCTACCTACATATTTACATACATACATACATACAGCCTAAGCCGAGGAGCATACAGACGGAAGCACGCGTGCTTACAAATTTTCACACATACACACCGTCGGTATTCATTTACAGAATTAGACAATAAAAATTATTGTTGTAACAGATTTTTTTTTCAGTCCCCCCCCCCTCCCACCCCCAACCCTTTTTTTCTTTTCTTTTTAAACCCTTGTCGACGAATATCAGAACTGCTGAAGCAAAGAACACATGCTGTTCGGATCACGAACCACAAAATCAGCAAGCAGCTGCACAAATTGGTAATCTGTGAAAATGATGATGAACGATGAAACTAAGTGCGTCGTCAATCCAGTCCACATCAGAACTCTGCACTACAAGACTTTACAAAATTAGAAGTGTTTTTGATGACGTACCGAATCGCCATAAGAGCTTCGGACTGCAGGCTGCGTCAGTATGAGTGATGGCCTAGAGGTAACGCGTCCGTCTAGGAAGCGAGAGAATCTGAGCGCGCTGGTTCGAATAACGACTCAGCCGTCGATATTCCCCCCCCCCCTCCACTAGACCTTGAGTGGTGGTCTGGACGCTAGTCATTCGGATGAGACGATAAACCGAGGTCCCGTGTGCTAGCATGCACTTAGCGCACGTAAAAGAACCCACGGCAACAAAAGGGTTGTTCCTGGCAAAATTGTGTAGAAAACTCAACTTCGATAGGAAAAACAAATTAAAATGCATGCAGTAAAAAATACAAAAAAAGGTGGCGCTGTAGTGTAGCCCGAATTTCACACAGAGAAATCTGTTGTGATAAAAAAAAAAATAAAAAAAAAGAAGAGAGAAATACAAAAGTCTCCATTAAACTATCCCCCTCACCCCACCCCCTCCCCGCCGCTGCGTTTTACCCCCATGGTAATTCTGAGCAATCCTCGAGTGGTCCCTGTGGTCATTGTTTGTGGCTTGTCAGGATCCAGCCCCGCCCCCTTTGTTGGAAAATACCCCCCACTTGTTTCTACGGCTTTAATTAAGCTACTGTAGAAAAAAAAAAAAGAAGGGGGTCATTCTATGCTAGTCTTTAACTGACACCCCACCCCCCACCCCCAACCCTCTCATCCCCGTCCCCCGTTCTCTCCATTATAACTGAACGGAGGCAAATGTGAAGGGGTGAGGGGGTGGGGGTGGGAGTGAGTTCTCCTTTGATAGCCTAATCGCCTGTATCGATTGTCACAATCAGTTTGTAAATGGGCGAAATTGACCACTGGGGGCCCACTTCAATTGAATGTGGAATAACCAACCTCCAAATCCATTATGAATGTGTTGAGGGGTGTAGGGGAGCGGGAGGGAGGGGGGTGGGGTCAGAATAAGGCGTGTCAGTTCTGAGTAGTTGAAATTTACACCCCACCCCACCCCCATCCACCCCGCGCGGGTCATCCCAGGCTAGTCTACATTATCATCGGGGTTAATATGGGACAGCCAGATTTGATTCCAGGGTTAAAAAAAACAAAACAAAACCAACAGGGGTACGAGTAGGCTGCTGCACCGACCTGGAACTGTGGACTTGCAAGCCGTGCCACAGTGGGTGGCATGATGGACCAGCGATCCTAGATATACAGACCGGGATTTTTAACACCCCCCCCCCCCCCGACTCCCCTCCCTCCACTTGACTGACCTTGAGTAGTGGTCTGAGTGCTAGTCATGCAGATGAGACGAACAATAAATCGAGGTCCCGTGTGCAGCTTGCACTTAGCGCACGTAAAAGAACCCAACAAAAAGCATTGTCGCTGGCAACATTCTGCAGGAAGATCCACTTGACAGTAAAGCTAATACACTCGCAGACAGAAGAAAGCAGCAACACCAACGGATGACGCTGTTCTGTGGTGATGGGCCCCCTCCCGGAGAGAAGTGACCGAATTTCGCACAGAGAAATCGGTTGTGACAAAAAAAGTAATGAACAACAACGACTCACTATGTAATACAACATGCGATGGTCAGGCGGAGAAAGCTCGGAGTTAGGAAGCAAGGGTTTTTATCCTCAGGCGGCAAGGACTGACCGGGATTTGCACCTTTCCCCTCCTCTTTCCCCCACCCCGCCCCCCCACATCCTCTTCCCTTCTCATACCTTGTGATATGATCTCGATGCTTATCTTCATGACAAGATATAAAACCGAAATTATCTTAAACTAACTAACGTGTAAAAAACACAACAATAAAAAACAAACAAAAAAACTGCGGCAACTTGACAGTTGTGCTTAGAAAATTTGCGCTAAAAAAAACACACACACAAAAGAACAGCTATCGTTTGAGAGTTAAACAAATTAAAATATGTACACAAAAAGAAAAGGGTAGACGGGTAGTATAGGAATCTGTTATGACTGGGGAATGATGGTGTATTGTATTCTATTGCATTGTATCGTGTTACATTTTTTGGTCACACCATATTTCTGTGTGTGCAACTCGGTTTGCTTTTTAGCATGGGAGAGTGCGTCACCACAGTGCAATATATCACTTTTTGAAAAAAATCCCTTTTCTGTCTGCAAGTGCAGGCCTATTTTATAAACTGTCACAGTGCATTTTTCCACTGAAATTTGCACGGGACAACCCCTTTGTTGGCGCGGGTTCGTTTTTGTGCGCTAAATGCATGCTGCACATTGGGCTTCGGCGTTTATCGTCTCATCCGAAAGACTAGCACCCTGATCACCACTCAAGGTCTGGCAAGAATGACGGGAAGTGAGGGTAAAAATACAGGAATCAGCGTACACTTCCTTCATCGTAGTGCGCATTACAAGCAGGCCACCGCTCCACCCTGACATGACAAAACAACATAGTATCGTACAAGTATCAAATGAAAGAAAATAAAAAGACCACTAGACATTTTATCCCATCACAACACTGCTGGACCTTTCACATGAAGCTCAACTACACATATAAAATAACACATACAAAATGAACTGATGAAAACTAGAATGGATTAATTAATCGAAATCGAGATTCGGAGCATGTTTTTTTCAAACAGACAGACATCTACATGCCAGTCTTTCACCATTGCTTTTTTTCCGGAACAAGCCGGACTGCTACATAAATTGCTGCCGGACACGTCACTCCTTTCTCAGTCACTATTCACACTTGTCACTGACTTGACTGTGCTTTCATATCTGTGAAACTGCATGTTTGGTGCATATCTGTTATGCATATGTGTGTGTATGTGTGAATGTGTGTCTACATTTTTTTTTTTTTTTTACATTTATTTGCTCATTTATCATCATTGTTGTCTTTTTTTTCTTTTATTTATTTATTTATTTATTTATTTATTATTATTATTATTATTATTATTATTATTATTATTATCATTATCATTATTTTTTATTTTATTTTATTTTATTTTTGAAAATTATTATTATTATTTATTTATTTATTTTTACTTTTTTTTTTTTTTTTTGGTGGGGGGGAGGGGGGGGGGGTTGTACGCTTATAGTTGACTTCATCAAGTTTGTGCGCCTTATACATATTATTATTAGTAGTAGTAGTTCCTTTTTTTATGTATTTATCTTTTTTTTTTCTTTTCTTTTTTTCTCAAGGCCTGACTAAGCGCGTTGGGTTACGCTGCTGGTCAGGCATCTGCTGGGCAGATGTGGTGTAGCGTATATGGATTTATCCGAACGCAGTGACGCCTCCTTGAGCTACTGAAACTGAAACTGAACTGACTTGAAAGATGAAGAATCTGCGCGTTGTGTGGTCTGTGATGAACTTTTGATTGTTCATGGTTCAGTTTTCAGCAGGCGCCAAAGCGTGTGGACTGATCTATTTTATGCAACACTACATCTGCTCAGTTTTGTTTTCAGCACACATGCCTGGCCTACGAATAAATGCCCAACGCGCTTGTCATGCCTCGAGAGCCTAACTTGAAATATGCTGCTTCTGTTGCGGGTTTCTTCGGCTGACCAGCTGCTTCGGTACATTACTGAAGCTACACACAGACTAACAGCGGCACAAGATCGAGATAACACTTATATGGATCGTAGTGTAACAAAATCATTTTCTGGATGAGTGCTGGGATTTATATGAAACCGGGTGCAAGCATTTCATAGTCATTTTGTGTTTTTTTTGTTAATAAATGTCCTTCGCGCTTTCGCTCCGCCACGTGAGACAATATTTACATTTCTAAAAGAAACAAACATGTTCCTTTTGATCTCATCATAAATCTTGTGGATTTTTGAACAGTCCGCTCATACGTCATTTTCTCATTTAAAATAATCATCCCTGGGTAGTTTTTAGCATCTTTTAGGTTTGAAATGGTATTGCAGATAAAAATAAAAAAACAACACAAACAAACAAACAAACAAACACAAAAAAACAAGACGATTTTACCTCCAATTTATGCTGCTTCGACAATATGTCAACTTTAGAGACTTTTCTTCACTATATCTTATGGTAAACTGCACGCTCTCTCAGAAAACAAAAGAAGATTCACTATCTGGTGTGTTCAAAGCATATCAGGAGGTGAAAGTGTTGCTGAAAGTATTCGTGTTTAAAGTGTCCTTCATAAATTATATCCCTCCAAACAATATTTCTGAATCTCGCCGCAGGAAGCAGTTATATATATTTATCAGCTCATGGAAGGACTTTGATATCGGGAAATGCGTATATTAATGTCGAATATCGAACGTGTAAGGTGTTCGGTAATCCACAGTCTTTTCAAACCGCTAAGGACTGATTTACAGTATATCAATCTTCAGTCTGTCCATGGGTGGTTGAACATGTACAACGTCGAATAACTTACCATCACTGTTCCAAACACTGACACAAGATGCTCAAATAATTTGTAGTCTTTTCTTTATGATGACCGCCGTGTTGTTAAGTCTGTCATTAACCCAGTCTATTTCGAGTTCTACATAATGTGAAGCCAGTAAGAGACCGGTGTTCACCAACGCTCAGTTTTCAAATTCTACTGACTGTCGAATAGATAAGATGCACAGACTCCAAACCTTTTCAAACACTTACACAGCAGTCCAAAGCCTTTCTCAAACTCTTGCGCATCAGTACCAAGCCTGTTTCAAATTCTTGAACAGAATTCCCAAGCCTTTTCCAAACAGTCCCAAGCCTTTTATGAAGTACACAGCAGTTCCAAGCTTTTCTTCAAAACTCTTTTTCGGTTGTCTTTTCCACACATTCACAAAGCAGCCCTAAGCCTTTTCCAAACGTCTACATAGCAGTCCTAAGCCTTTTCCAAACGACTGCTGCAGCAGTCCTAAGCCTTTTCCAAACGTCCACACAGCAGTCCTAAGCCTTTTCCAAACGTCCACACAGCAGTCCTAAGCCTTTTCCAAACGTCTACATAGCAGTCCTAAGCCTTTTCCAAACGTCCACACAGCAGTCCTAAGCCTTTTCCAAACGTCCACACGGCAACCCTAAGCCTTTTCCAAACGTCCACACAGCAGTCCTAAGCCTTTTCCAAACGTCTACATAGCAGTCCTAAGCCTTTTCCAAACGTCTACATAGCAGTCCTAAGCCTTTTCCAAACGTCTACATAGCAGTCCTAAGCCTTTTCCAAACGTCCACACAGCAGTCCTAAGCCTTTTCCAAACGTCCACACGGCAACCCAAAGCCTTTTCCAAATGTCAACACAGCAGCCCTAAGCCTTTTCCAAATGTCTACACTGCAGCCCTAAGCCTTTTTCAAACGTCCACACAGCAGTCCAACACCTTTTTCAAACGTCTACATAGCAGTCCTAAGCCTTTTCCAAACGCCTACACTGCAGCCCAAAGCTTTTACCAAGCCCTTTCACAGAGTTCCCACTGAAGCTGTGTTGAAATTGTCAGGGTGACTGGCGGGTTGGAGGACTGGGAGGATAGCGAGCTCGGTCCTGCTGTTGGTCCGGCTGGATGTGAGGCAGGTGAGTGAAAGGACTCAGGTGGTTCTTGCTTCCGGCCGTCTTCACGTGAGGCAGCAGGGTCGGGTGGGAGCTCGACGTCCTCAGAGAGGACGGGAAGGTCCTGACCGGAGGTGGAGATCCTAAGCGACGAGAGGCGTCACAGATGAAATTGGCAACGGATAAGAGATGGTCTGCGGGAGTGAACACGTTGCTGTCAGACAAGTGACCCGACAGAAGAGGCTTTTCATCTTTGCCAGAACGTCCGTGTATTTCAGAGTTTGTCTTCAGAGACGTGTCACTTTGGGAACGTGTGATTCTCGACAGGTTACTCTGAATGTCATTGTGCTGAGCGGCGCTTGTTTCACTAGAATAGGGGGAATACGCATTACCTTTGCCTGATGACACAGATGAAGACGTGGAACTGCCAGTATGACTCGAATCCATGCCCAGAATGAACTGGATTTTCTCTTTCAACATACTTTCACAGCAGTCAAGATTGTTGTCCTCAAATATCAGTGCAGAGCGATAGCCGTTGAGCAGGTACAAGATGAAGTCAGACTCGCGGACGTCCTGTCCACTTTCTTGCTGTCTTCGGTTTTTGGACCCTTGGGAAGAAGTTCCAGACACCACAGGAACACTCAGGCCACACCTTGGGGTGGTGCTTCGAGGCACGGGTAGCTGTTTGGCAGAAGACACCAAAGACATATCCGAAGATTCCAGATCGTGGATGCAATCCAAGACGGCATCGGGCAGCGGGGAGGGGATACAATAGTCAGAGTCCTTCACAAACACACAGGGGATGTTGACAGACCACAACGCGTACAGGCGCTTCAAGCACGCTGGTGAACTGAGACTGGCATCGTCCACCACAAACACGGAAACGTCCGTCTCTGCCAAGTCATCCACATCAACATCTCGCCCTGAGTGAGCTCCGCAGGGTCCAGAACGGACGAAGAACTCGTGTTCAAGCGCGTGAAGAACTTGGTGCCTGAGCCTATCGTCGTCGACATCCTTGAACCTGTAGTTGCAAAGACAGCAAAGGTAGACGCACGGAGGTCTGCGACTTTGCGGAGTGTCGTCATCATCGTCAAAGAGGGCCTGGAGCTCTGGCTCAGGCTGCTCTTCATGGGTGCCGGTGACGGAGATGAGGGGCAGCGGGTCGTGGGGGTCTTGGCTGGAGGAGGTGTTGTTGGTGTTGCCCTCGGCAGGGCCACGAGGCGCCGTCTGATGTCCTTGGCCTTGGGTGCTGGTGGTGTCTGTGGTTGGGGTGTTGCTGATCGTTGTTTTCACGTTGGTAGTGGAGGGTGGCTTATTAGTGACCTGGGATGATGCTCTTGGCTGGATCGGGCTGAAAGTACATGAAAGGATAACTATATTTTTGCCGTCCAATAATTTTCTTTTATCTTATTTAATAAATAAAAAACCCTAATAAACAACAACAACAACAAAAACAACAACAACCCAAACCAAAAAACAAACAACCCCCCCCCCCAACCCCCCCCAAAAAAAACAACACCCCCCAAACCAACAAAAAAACAAAACAAAACAACAACAAAAAACGTTGTTGATTGTGTGTGGTGGAAATCATCGGGATATCGAAAGACCGTGTTTCGATATATATTTTTCATTTTAGTGCTACCCTGTCTCAGTTTAGCTTTATAAGCAAAAGAGATGATGATGATGATGATGACAGTGATGATGATGACGATGATGGTGATGCTATGGAGATATCATTTTCTAGATTTGGGACTGTGTGTCATGGCTGAACTCTACGGCTTCTTTTCATAATAAAGCTCAGCGTCAGCCAGGCCTGGAAGATACGGGGACCTGCAAAGCTCATCAGGAAATTTGAACAACACCCCTGAGGATGAACCCACGAGGTTGTTGACTCACGACAACGCGGTCTCAACCAGGCTTTCCAGCTGAGACCAATGGTACATCAGCTCCACGTAAGAGGTAGCCAGAGACCAAAAAGTTCCACAATGATATGCTTTTACATGTATCTATTTGCAACAGGCATGTGTATCTCTTCTTTTTATATACCCAACAAATTCAAAAAGCTAGGTTAGTAGCTATACTAATATATAAATACATTAACAAACAAACAAACAAAGCAAATTGATCAATGAAATTGATAATAAGTCAGTAAACATACACAACAATTTACCAAAAACAAATTAACGGGGAAAAAAATCAATCAAAGAAGCCTGAACAGCCCGAAATTCACACAGGGAATTGTGACAAAAAACAATACAATAGAATAGAATACAACAGAACATAATGCAATACAGTACAACACAATAAAACAAAATACAAAACAAAACAACAGTTTCAGTTTCAGTAGCT
>NC_134896.1:12493116-12500616 GCF_041734735.1 Babylonia areolata | reverse complement strand
CATAAAAAAAAGGAATTAGGTGATAATTAATCCATCCTTTTAATCAAGTTAGGCTTAAGATCGACGCGAAACGACCCATATCTTGAACTGACACAAACGAACACTTAATTGTCAACTGTTTTCATTTTTTATTCATTTCTTCTTTTGGGGTGGGGGCAGTGGCTTTCTGATTGATGCAGACTTGAATGGGAGTGCCATGCCGACGAATCTGAGTTCCTGGCATTAATAATACCAGTGACTGCACGTTGCACGGTGTAGCCACTGAATCGACATCAGAATTAAAGTACATGCAACAATCCCCTAATATACAGTCGAAAGATACTGAAAATAGCTCACATCTGTTCAGTTCAGTTACTCAAGGAGGCGTCACACCATACGGACAAATCCATATAGGCTACACTACATCTGTCAAGCAGATGCCTGGAATCAGTTCAATATCACTTCATCAATGCACACAAAAATTCCTTGATTACAAACAACCCAGACGTTTGAAAATGAAAAAAACAGAAACAAAACAAAGGTAGACAACAAAGAATAGATCGACAGATCAATTGAATCCTGTACCAACAAATACCAACAAATACGATTATAGTGGGCATGTGACAAGAAAAGACAAAAGCCTCGGTAACAGATTATTCTCTCTTGGAAAAAAAGAAAGAAAGAAAAAAAAAAAAAAAAACGTCAAGCTTTGCTGCCCATAAAAGACATCGATCGTGACGTCAGTCTGATTATGACGAAAGCAAAGGAACTCCGTCCTTGCCCCCCCAAAACATTTTCACGTCAGCGTTAATGGATCGTACATCTGGCACTACTACGCGGTCGGTCGAACATTGCGCCATTAACCGACGGGGAGGGGGGGGGGGGGGGGGGGGGGGGGAGGGGGGGAATATAACCTAGATCTGGTTTTTAACTGTGACAGTAATCGATCTCTGAAAAGCTGTAAGAGAATTTCGTAAAAAGTGTATCATGTACGTGTACATTTCACTACACATACAAGAGTAAGACAAAACACAGTGCAAACATATCATCAAAAATCTATAAAAAAAAAAAAAGAAAAGAAAAGAAAGTTGTTCATCATTGTAAAAACAAGAACAAAACATATAGACTTTTTTCTGTTTGTGCATCTCATTATCATCATATATTTTTGTGTGTATTTGTGTTGTAGGCTTTTAACGTTCAATGGAAGAATTCTACTCCCCACTACTGACTACCCCCCTCCCGAACCCCCACCGCCCCCCCACCCACCCCCCGACACCCTCCCCCCAAAAGAAAGGGGAGGGGGAGGAGAATGGATAACCCAATGTGAAAGAAAAAAAAGGTGGAAAAAAAGGAGGCTGGAGGCTACAAACAGGCACAGAAACACACACACACACACACACACACACACACACACACACACACACACACACACACACACACACACACATTGCAGCATCCTGTTGTTTTGACACCCGCCAAACCATAAACTAATTCTCCGGATAATCAATCACTGCGTGGACGCGATCACACAATAATACACCTGCAGGTTAAAAACTTAAGTCTTGGTCGTCGTTAATAACGAGACCCCTACCCATCCCAACATGCAGTCCCACTGCACGCACACACACACACACACACACACACACACAGACACACACACACACACACGTACACACACACACACACACACACACGTACACACACACACACACACACACACACAGAAACACACACACACACCACACACACACACACACACACACACACACGTACACACACACACACACACAGAGAAACACACACACACACCACACACACACACGTACACACACACACACGTACACACACACACACACACACACAACCATCCCCATCACGTCCATTAATCAATCGTGCATCCGGAAGCTCTGGGCAGTATCGTATCTCAGTTGTCGCATCCTGCAATACCCCCGTGGCTAAAAGAGAACTGAAATTAGTCTCCTCAGTCACTGACACGATAATCGATCTGTGGACATAGCTGTCTGTCCACAAATGCAGAGGATTTGTGTGTTGTTTCGTCTATGTGAGCTGAAGTCTACAGTTTATATATGTACACACACACACACACACACACACACACACACACACACACACACATATATATATATATATATATATATATATATACACATAAAATAAATGAATAATTAAAAATAATGTCAATAAAAGTGATGTGATGTACACACACACACACACACACACACACACACACACACACACAGAATAAATGAATAAATAAAAGCAATGCCAATAAAAGTGATGTCATCATTAATTTCTTTTTACATTAACTTTCGATCTCTCTTGATGTGACAGACAAAGAAACGAATAGTGTGTGTGTGTGTGTGTGTGTGTGTGTGTGTGTGTGTGTGTGTGTGTGTGTGCGTGCGTGCGTGCGGTTGTGTGTGTGCGTGTATGTGTGTGTGTGTACGTGTGAGTGTGTGACAAACAAGAGGACAGACGCCCCACTCTGAATAACTGTGGAAAGAAGACAGACTTCAATCGATTATCCTGACTAGTGTGGAGAAGTCAAGTCTCTCTAAAAAAAAAAAAAAAAAAAAAAAAAATTCCGTGCAGCGAGGCTGTGACGTAACTCACACGGACAACATAGTTGGATCTTGCTACCATCGACACGAGCTGTCCCCGATTCACTGCATTAGAACTCCGGTGGGAAAACGTCCCTACCATCCTCATCCTGACTGATTAATCTTAACACAATGAATCACGTCAGTATCCCGCCACATGTTGGGAGGGGGATGGACTTGGTTTCCTAATGTCCGATGTCCAAATTGGAAAGTGGTTTCAATATAGCCACGATCGGACGCCTGTGGCCAGGCAATTTTGATATAGCTGTCAACTAAGTTCACTCCGTCACGGCCTGTCCGACAGTGACCCATCCCTTTCCTGTGTCAGATTTGCAGAGGAAGGTATTGTATTATATTGTATTGTATTTCTCTTTTTATCACAACAGATTTCTCTGTGTGAAATTCGGGCTGCTTTCCCCAGGGAGAGCGCGTCGCTACACTACAGCGCCAACCAATTTTTTTGTTTTTTCCTGCGTGTAGTTATATTTGTTTTTCCAATCGAAGTGGATTTTTCTACAGAATTTTACCAGGAACAACCATTTTTGTTGCCGTGGGTTCTTTTACGTGCGCTAACTGCATGCTGCACACAGGACCTCGGTTTATCGTCTCATCCGAATGACTAGCGTCCAGACCACCACTCAAGGTCTAGTGGAGGAGGAGAAAATATCGGCGGCTGAGCTGTGATTCGAACCAGCGCGCTCAGATTCTCTCGCTTCCTAGGCGGACGCGTTACCTCTAGGCCATGGTGGTGGTGAGAGGCAACCGAAATGTATGTCAGTACGTTCAAAACTTGGATTCTGAGCAAAGTAAAGTTTCAGCGAAAGTGATCTTTATTTCAGTGGTGGTTTTGTCTGGACGGCGGTCTTTCGATTGAGACTGGAGAAAAACCGATCTCCCGTATACAGCGTACATTTAGCTGCACGGAAAAGAACCCACGACAAAAACAAAACCAAAAAAAAAAAAAAAAAAAAAAAAAACAAAGAAAAAAGGGGGTTGTTTATCCTTGGCAAAGTCCTGTTGAAAATTCCACTTTGTTAATAAAAACAGCCTGGTACCTCTGCAGAAAGAAAGAACTTGCCCCCCCCCCCCCTCCCCCCCCCCCCCCCCCCCCCCCCAAAAAAAGAAGAAAAAAAAACTTGAAAAAAAAGCCCACAAAGAAAATGGTGGCGCTAAACTGTGGCGACGCGCTCTACCGTGACCGGGAGAGCAGCGCGAACTTTGACAGAGAGACATTTATTGCGTGACAAAAAACAAAAACAAAAAACAAACAAAAAAACGACAACAGCAAAATAATCACGTAAAAGAAACCCCCAACCCCACTGGTTACAAACACATACAGCAATAAAAGCAGAGACAGACTATATAACACAGAGAGGATGGAGCAACGCCTACTCATTGTCTGCAACAGACAGCTTTGATCGATATATCCTAGTTTGAGGAGAAAAACAAGCTTCTCAAATTACCCACACAGAGACGTAGATTTATACATGTCGCATGTGGACACAGTTTGATTTTACTAGAGAAATGTAAGTCTCTCAATTTCTCAAATTACCCACACAGAGACGTAGATTTATACATGTCGCATGTGGACACAGTTTGATCTTACTTGAGAAATGTAAGTCTCTCAAATGACCCACACAGAGACGTTAGATCTATGTACATCGCATGTGGACACACAGTTCGATCTTGGAGAAAAACAAGTCTCTCAAATGACCCACACAGACACGTTAGATCTATGTACATCGCATGTGGACACACAGTTCTTCTTCTTCTGCGTTCGTGGGCTGCAACTCCCACGTTGACTCGTATGCACACGAGTGGGCTTTTACGTGTATGACCGTTTTTACCCCGCCATGTAGGCAGCCATACTCCGTTTTCGGGGGTGTGCATGCTTGGTATGTTCTTGTTTCGGGGGATACCCGTTATGCCGCCGTCCCGCTAGCCGTCCCGTTATGCCGCCGACCCGCTATGCCGCTATCCCGCTTTATTCCCTTTCGCTTTTCATCACATGCGCGTGAAAAGTGATATATGACAGTAGCAGTTTTCACAAATGACGTATATTATGATGTAAACACTGAATGACACTAAAACTCGCCATTTAGAGGCGGGCTCGTGCAAATGCAAACTAAATGATAAAAAATATGTATTCAGGACAAATGTAATACTTTCAATTTTCTACATTTTTAATGAGAAACAAAACCAATAACAAGCAAAAAGAAAAAAAAGTGTGCTAGAAACGAATTTTAAAGGAAAGTTTCTTGTACAGATCATTTCTCCACTAGTATCTATAGCCCAAAACAAGGAAATGGCGGAAACAATCTTCCAATGTACTGCAAATGTAAAATGCCCTGGTACCGAAAGGGAATAAAATCATATTACCGCAGACCCATTGTCAAACAATCTCTCTCTCTCTCTCTCTCTCTCTCTCTCTCTCACACACACACACACACACACACAGACACACACACAGACACATACCCAATCACACTCAAAAAGAAATAAAAGATCATAACAACCAATGTTTGTCCCAAACAAACTTTTTTGTGACAAAAGACAATCCGTAAACGGGTCGGCACAACGGGTCGTGATTCGAAACCGGGACCCTCAGATTGACAGTCCAACGCTTTAACCACTCGGCTATTGCGCCCGTCGACTCGGACACACAGTTCGATCTTGGAGAAAAACAAGTCTCTTCACCCACACAGACATGTAGATTTATGTACATCGCATGTGGATGCACAGTTTGATCTTGGAGACAAACAAGTCTCTCAAATGACCCACACAGACACGTAGATTTATGTACATCGCACATGGACACGCAGTTTGATCTTGCTGTCTGTCGTAACGATCTTACTCGCAATTACTTGCAAGGAAAAAGTCCCCACTGATTAATCCCCCGTGCCTACTAATTAGTCCCCACTCCAAATCCCCACTAATTTATTCCAACGTCCCCACAAATTAGTCCCCGCTGATTAATCCCAATGTTCCCATCAATTAATCCACACGCCCCTGTTACAACTCCACAACAGACGGTGAAATTAGGCTGCTCTCACCGAGGAGAGCGCGTAGTCAAAGTGCGACATCACATATATATATATATATATATATATATATATATATATATATATACTATATATATATATATATATGTGTGTGTGTGTGTGTGTGTGTGTGTGTGTGTGTGTGTTCTGTCTGCAAGTGTTCAATTTACAATTGGTATCAAAGTGAATTTTTCAACAGAATTTTGCCACGGAAAACACTTGTGTTGCCTTCTTCCACGTGCGATCGATAAGTGCTTAGTACACGCCGGCGGGGGGGCTTCGTATCTGATACACATGAAACACATATATCACATCATATCACACCACATCTATATTACATCGTAACATATATCATATCTTTGTGAACTTAGAGGCATAACCCCCCGCGCCGCCCCCCCCCCACCATCCACCCCCATCACCACTCCTTACCTCCCCCATCCCCGCCCCACCGCACCCACACGCACATACACACAGACACAGACACACACATAGACACAGACACACAAACACAGACACATACAGATACACACTCACACACACACACACACACACACACACACACACACACACACACATACAAAAACACGCACACGCACACACACTCATTCTCACACAAACACATACACATACACGCACACACACACACCAAACACAAAAACAAAAAAAACAAGCAAACAACAACAGAAAAAAAAAAGAAGAAAAAGAAAAGAAAAGAAAAAGACACGACATTGATTCTGGCTCACCTGTTTTACAACTCCGCCGTGGTATGCCAATTGTAATTGTAGATTTTTTTTCCAAGTCTTCTGAGCTGAACTTCAAAAGATGAAACTGGCGCCCTTCAGTCTATAATCAGTCTAATCAGTCTGTGCTGGTTTTACCTCTTTTCCCCCCCTTTTTATCTGCTCCATTGGATAAGTAGCTTCCCGCACAACCGTTCCAGTCTGTTTTGATGCTAATGTCTATGTAAACGGACAGACATCCAGACCCATTTTCAAAGGTCGACGGCGGTGTCCATGGCTAAAATACCCCACCCCCACCCTCAATTTTGACTCAGTCCCGGCGGAAAGGGGGGGTGGATTTATAATTTGAATGGGATAAATTGTAAGAAATGGTGCCAAGCAAATTTGTCATGGTAATGTCGCAGAGAGAGAGACAGACAGAGACAGAGAGACACAGAGAGACAGAGTGAGATAGACAGAGACAGAGAGACACAGAAAAAGATAGAGTGAGATAGAGAGAGAGAGAGAGAGAGAGAGAGGATGGGGGGAGGGGGGAGATGGTGGTAGAGACGGCTGAGTTGTTTACACTTAACTTACTACTGGACTTGTTATAAGTAACTCTAGTTACTTATATATAGTCTGTAGTTTCAAAAAGGAAACATTCAAATATTGAAATTACATTTTTAAGGAAAAATATTTGGAACTTTCAACACAGTTTCCATCTACCTCAGGGGATTAGTAAAACGGGCCAAGTGGAGCAACAAGTGTTTAATATTCATGATATTAACATTTTCCTTCTTCACAGGATTTGGTCAACGAGGACTTCAGCAAAAAGTCGATGAAGCAAAACGGTCGAAACGCTTCGCTTTTAACACTCTCGTTTAAGCTACAGCAATATATTCAACGAAATCAAAATAACCGTGGATGGGACTGAAGAATGAAGACTGAAACAGCTCTTCTGGAATTCCTTGCTTCTTAAATGTCATCGTCAGAATTGAAACAGCTCTCTTTCCGTCAGTGGTATCACACAATTCTGATTATGATATAGAAGAAGCAAGGAAATCCAGCATACAGAGGCCAATACAGAAAATACAGAAAAAAAATAGGCATGCAACAATGAACATTCTCCACTGAGAGTTG
>NC_134896.1:12430616-12488116 GCF_041734735.1 Babylonia areolata | reverse complement strand
TTATTATATCTGACGGAGAATGGAATATATCAGGCGCCAAGTACACCGACACACACACAGTCTCTCTCTATCTGTGTGTGTGTGTGTGTGTGTGTGTGTGTGTGCCCCACCTCCCTCCCTCACTTTCCCACTCCCCCTGAACCTGAAATTCTCTTGCTCATTCTCCCCTAGCTAATGTAGTGTTTATGTTGTAAACTGACAAAATATTATTAAGGTAATCATTATTAAAATGTGCATGCTTTATATTGAAAAATTATTTCCCCAGTTGTTTTCTTTTACCTTTTCCCTTTTGAGGGCAAGATGAAAAAAAAACACAAAAACAACACAACATTGTCTTACTCTGTTACCATCAGAAAAAAACAACAACAAAAAACAAAACAAAAACTTGTTAAGTTCAGTTCACTTGTCTGTTTTTGTCTCAGTCTGTCAGTCTGTCTCTCTGTCTGCCTCATTTGTTTTCTTTTACTGTTTCCCTTTTGAGGGCAAGATGAAAAAAGCATTATCTTTATTAGTATTACCCTCAGAAAATTAACTTGAAATTAAAGCCAGTTCTTGACTCGGTCTTTGTTTCGTCTCTTTCTCTGTCTTTGTTTGTCAGTCTCTCTCTGCACTTTGTACTTGCAACTTATATAAGGGTAAATTCTTAATTTATATTGTGCAGCAGCAGTAATAGTTATATAAACCAGTTAAAGGAATTCTGAGAAATTTAGAATATCTGTATTGAGCATCTTGCAAGTGTGATGCTGTGTGTCTTGTGTGCAGGTATTATACAGAAATTTATATTTTTGGTGTCATATACTTAACCATGTCAAACTGATGGAAACCAGGCATACTGGTTTGCTCTGTTTGGCCAAAATTCTCAGCAAGTCAATGATCATGATGTCTCGCAATTAGTCCGCTGTGTGGTAGCCAATCAAACACCTTTTCTGCTGGAGCTAATAACTCATTCACAATGACCAACATTCCTAAGGTAAGTACATTATCTTGTTGCTCTGTTTCTACCAACCTTTTTATGCATTTGGAATGTTATTTTCTTGCATGCTTCTTGTTTGATAAGGTTTTCTGGTATGTTTTGATTTTTGAATTTATATCAGTTACATGTTTGCATCAGTTCTTGACGTCTAATTTGATGTTTTTGAATTGTTTCCAATTCCTTCTCACTCTTCTTCTTTTCTTTTTCTTTCCGTTCTCATCAGTCAGGAGATTAGTAAGTGCTCGTGCCGTCCCAGCATGCATGGGTCTCCACCTCTTGTGATGAGAAGCTTTAGCACCCTCCTTCTCGAGTGTGGCTGAAATTGTCCTCACGGCACCCTCTGGTTGGTGCCCATGGGTTGATTCCCCCAGTTCTACCCCTGTGGGAATTCGCATCTGGGACACACTGGGCTGAGTAGAGGGCCAGACTCTTTCTGCACCCTGGTCACAGCCCAGCACTGCTTACCCCTCAGTAGCTAGCATCCCTGTGGGTGCTTAAATTGCTGAGTGGGGAGGGACGGAGCTTCCGCTGCCCCTTGGGAGGTGACGGGGTGTTTTCACACCTGGGACACTGGGCTTAGTGGGGAACCAGCCCCCCCCCACCCCCACCCCCGACCCCCTCAGCCTCTACCCATGGTCTCAGCCCAGCATTGCTTTGCCCCCAGTATTTGGTGTCTCCCTCAGGATTCATCCACTGCAGAGAATGGAGGGACTGAGCACTTGTTGGTCAGGACAACCTCCACTGCTGTCAGTGCCTCTCTTATGGGCACCTGTATACTCCACTGAAGGGGGTACTGCACGTGTGACACTCACCTGTGTATCAGGGGACAGCACCTGTGCGTGTCAGGTGGCTCCAGCCTGTTGGCTTGTTGGTTTGCCTGCAGACCTGACGCCGAAGTTGGACTGGACCTCACTCCTACTTGGCCAGATTTTCTCCCTTGCTTGAGGTCCAGGTGCCAGGGACTCATGGGGGTGGCCTCTGGAGTGGAGCAAGCTGATCGCTTATGCTTTTCCCTCCTTCCTAATCCTGCCCAAGGTGGTTTAGAAAGCCTTGTCGGAATGCCCACAAATTAGAACCAAAGATGATTTCATTTCCTTAGCTGCTTGATTCTGAGAGCACGTGAGGTCGCACTATTACCATTTGGCCACCTTTCAGTACTCAGTTGTATGTTTTGGAGGAAGCCTTCTGCTGTTTGGAGATTCCCTTTGTCACTGTTAACACAGCTGTTACTGTTACAAGGGCTCCCCATGTGAACCAGCAGGTATCGTCCTCCTTTTTGCTTTGAATTCTGCATCAGTTTGACATGGTACAGTATTTGACACCAAAATGGGGACTTTAATATTATACTTACCATGTCAAACTCGAATGCCTGCCTGTCTGTCCCAGTGGTTCTTGCTGTGGTTCACATGAGGTTTTTCTTTGCTGGCCATTGGAATGAGTAATTAGCTCCAGCCGTAAATAGCATTTAATTGACTAGCAGATGGTGGACTGATAGCGAGATGTCTTATCACCGAGTTGCCACAAATTTTTGGCCAAGCAGAGCATACCAGTAGGCCTAGTTTGCATCAGTTTGACATGGTAGGTAGATTTAACAAACTGGGAGTTTGATACTGACTCTCCATATTAGTGATTTTTATCTTTACCATTTAAATCAATGCTTGATTTAAAAAAAAAATTATTGTAGAGACTGATGTTGGCATGTGAATGTAGGAATTGCCAACAATTTGTTCATGGTGCTTGTAACTGTGCCATGTTGATGTTTAAATCAAATTTAAGTGATTATGACATGCATGACATTAAGATCTTATGCATTTTCAGAAAACAAGATGTGGATCATATTGTAAAGATGATTTTTGTTTGTTAAAGAGATCATCCAGATGTGATCAAACGACGCTTCATGAGTGTGGGAGTTGTGTGTATGATTGCTCCTCCATTGCTGTGGTCATTCAGTACGTCAAGCAGCGAGGCAACGGTAAAAATAAAATCACTTTTGTTTCAGTCTGTATTGGTAATCTGAAAGACTCACCCATGGCCATCTAGGCACTTATATTTCATACTCACACAATTAAACATGCACTGATGCAGATAAAAATGGACAGTGGGACAGGCAAAGAGTCAGATAGTATT
The DNA here is from genome assembly GCF_041734735.1 of Babylonia areolata. Taxonomy (NCBI): domain Eukaryota; kingdom Metazoa; phylum Mollusca; class Gastropoda; order Neogastropoda; family Buccinidae; genus Babylonia; species Babylonia areolata. Next base: position 12,485,016 of record NC_134896.1, on the reverse strand, counting down.
TCATAATAATTATTGTATGCACCCAAAGACATACACACACACACACACACACACACACTGTCTAATGACTCAGACTGTCCTATCATGATTCATAATGTGGGTTTAGTGGAGGGGGTAGTAGAAATCTCAGTCAGTATGTATGGAACTTGAATCCGCGGACACTCACTTCTTAGTTGGGCACATTAACACTTGGCCGTCGTGTAGAGAGCTCTCTGATACTCTGTGGGTTTGCCATATGGTGCATAAATTATCTTGTCGCCCTGTGTTTGTCTGGCCAGTGACCTTTGTATTGTGACCTTTCACTTTAAGCAGCTAAGGGGTATACTTGACCCTCGATTGTCATGACCAGTCAGAAGTTGTCTTTGCATGGCAGTCATTTTCTCAGTGTAAATCTGACTCTGAGGCAGTAAAAAAAAAGAAAAGAAAAAAAAAAGATAATCAACCTGTTGAAATGTATACAGTGCAAGCTTAATTGTGTGTGTTGTTATTAGTAAAAATGCTTTTAACAGTACTGTTTGTATGACAGCCAGTGAAGATGAAAAATTCCCACAATAGTTCTGTTGCTCTTTTCAATGATGCTGCAATACATGCTCAGTAAAAGGGCTGTATATATTTCGACAGGTTAATGTCGATGTCGATGGAGGAAAAGTGAACGGTTATTGTTTTCCAAACACATGATCAAGTTAATGTGGCTGATATAATATCTAGAGAGTTTTTAATAGTTGGCATACAAAGGCTGTTGGGAATTTTGATGAAATCTTCATGCTTTAGGGCTGAAGCCTCAGTCAGCTGGAGAATGAGAATTTAGATGATGAGGTTTTTAACTGGAATCCACTGATGTTGCATTGTTTTTATCACTGTCAGGCTTTTTAGCACAAGTTTAAATATATGCTTCAGTGTTTGTTTTTGAAGTCCTGAGGTGATGGTGTTTGTATTTGGTTGGCTGGTTGTTTTTCAAGTCTTGAGGTGGTGTTTGTATTTGGTTGTTTGTCTTAGAGTTTGATTATATTTGATTGTGTTTCATTAGTTGTTAGTGTGTGTGTGTGTGTGTGTTAAAAAATATGAGGTACAATGTAATTGTTGTAACTGTTGCAGGGTCATACAATCTTGGAATTGATGGGTGTGCGCTTCTATGGACTGATTCCAGCCACAGTCATACCTTTGCTGCTGACAATGGTACACTATTTCAGCTATTTTCTCATTCTCTTTTCACTTCCAAAGATTGCTGTTCATGGTCTTTACATATGAATTTCTTGGCTGGGCTAATGATTATAATCAATAAAGCAAGAAAATATTATCATTACATTAATGTTATTTTGTTGTACATTTCAATATTTATTGTTCAAGTAAAAGATTAGCACGCACACACACACACACACACACACACACACGACACACACAGACAAAAAAAAAACCAGACCAAAAAAAAAAAAAAAAGAAAGAAAATTGCAGAAAGATTACTTTAGAATCTCATATTACACGTGTAATACAAAATATATTCTTCATGTTTATCACTTAATGACATAAACATTTAAAAATTACAAGTACAGAAACGCTCCAGATTTCAGCCTGTTTTTTGCAATATCTTCAGGCAGTGAAAAGACAAAAAGGAGCATGAATGAAAACTCACGTGTGCACACCCACACATTCCCACGTACAACACAAATATATGGGCACACATACACATTGACACGCATGTGTACACATTCATTTCATACACACACACTCACACACACACGCACATGCACACATGCACACACATTTGTCATTATCCCCTCCCCTCACTTCCTTCTGATCTCCCACCACCTCCCCATTCGCCTATCCCTTTCCCCACCCTCTTCCACTTTTTCTTCTTGCATTGTCTAATATAGATTGGAAAGATGTAGAATTGAATACTACTACGACATGTATACAGTTGATACACACACGCTCTCTCTCTCTCTCATCACACCCAGTCTGTATTTCATCAAACCATGTGTTGTGTTTTGCCAGATACTGTTTCTGGGTCCCCTCTACCTGCATTACATGGATGGGGTGTTCAGACTGTACCTGGGTAAGTACCCACATCCCTCTGGGTGGGGATGACATGGTGTGTTTCATGTTGGCAGTTTTCAGAAAAGGCGCATTTGTGAATGCTTAATTTCTAGAGGTATGAAGGGGATAGAGGCTAAGGTTTGTGTTGGTAAAAGACAAGAAACCAACCCCAATAACAAAGGAAATGTTTTTATTAAAGATAAAGGTGGCTTCCCACGCTTTCTTAACACATTGTGAGAGAGCATGGGGGCACCATCCACGATTTCTTGCAATTGAGAGAAAATGTGGGAGGGGAATGACCACACTTTCTTGCAATCCCATTATTTCTCTCCGAGTGAGAGATAAATTGTGGGCTAGCAGGGGGGTTTGCTGGGTGGGAGGGAGAGAGAGGGTTTTAGACTGATGTTAAGAGAATGATATTATGATCACCGTTCTCACATATTCAGAAGATATTTTTTTTAATTGAAATTTGTACATATATATATATATATATATATATATATATATATATATATATATATATATATATATACACGTTGCATGTGCGTGTGCTTGTGTTTGTGCGTGTTGTGTGTGTGTCTGTGAAGTTCTGTTATTTTTTTAATCTCCACTTCTTTATTTTTTGTCAGAACCGCGATACTGGACCACCTCTGTGCAAAACTATGTGTGGCTGAGAAATCACCTGGTGGTGAGTTTACCTCTGTGCATAGCATCGCTTTTGTGTGTGTGTGTGTGTGTGTGTGTGCTTGAAAAAAGAAAATGGAGAGGGTGTGGGCTGTTGGGAAAGAAAAGGGGAGGGTGGAGGGTCTGTGTGTGTGCTTGCATGCACGTCTGTGTATGTTTGCATGCTTGCAGGTACCTGTGTATGTGTGTGTGGGTGGATTGGTGGTTGACAAAAGTGATGCAACCCCAAGAGGAAGAAGTCCCAATACATAACAGAGCTAGAGCAGTGACTGACATCCTGACCTGTATTGGTCTTGTCTGTGAGGTGACAGCTCTTCACTGATAAGTGTGTTTGTCAGCTGCAGTGAAGCAGTTAATATTACACAGTGATTTTTATATATTGACTGACAGATTATGGGGTTAAAAAAAAGACAAACAATAACCCTTTCTGTATTTGAGCCTCAGTTTTGGCAGGTGATGGAATGTTCGTTTATTATGTGTTGATGGGCTGCAACTCCCACATTAACCCCTTGGCTGCCTATATGACGAGATAACTCATCAGCACAAGCATGTATGCTTTGCTGCCACAGTGACGAATTATTGAAATATTCTGACTTTTCCCTGGTTTGCATTGAGTTCGTTGACAAAAATACTGGTAGCTTGGGGAATCTTTCTTAGATTCTATTCATAGCTAGAAACCCCATCTACGTCATGAGGCAGTCCTTTATTTGAATGTTTTGGTTGGGTTACCGTAGCAGTGTTTGCCTGGCTCCTCTCCTCGCTCGCTCAACAAAATGTCGGACTCCATGCTCAAGACATGCGATTGTGTTGCCCTAAATCAACCAAGATTGCTTTCTCTAGCTGATGCTTAGAAAGAATTGAAGTGTAAATTGGAAGGAGAAGACAGTGATGAACTTTTATATGACGATTTGATAGAAAAAAAGGAGCAATGAAGAGACTGGCCAAGATACAACTGTCAGTGAGTGATACTGACTGTACAGCTGTAGCAGACAACAAAAAGTGACCGAATTATCAGCAGGACACAGTGTGAGCGATTTTCTTGGAACTCGGCCAACGTGGTCTGGTGAGAACTGGATGAAGTGACCGTGTGAGAGGGGTGATGAGGAGAGGGGTGGAGACCAAGGGGGCGTGGCCCCACATCCAGATATTATCACTTGGAGAAGTCACAATGCATTGTGTATCTGTCTCTTTTTTAAAATTTAATTTTTTTTTTATTGTGGTTGCTTTAGTATGATTTGTGTGTGCAAGTATTATCCATTTATCCAGAAAATATATTTTAGTGCAAATTACCTGACTAATGTTTGTAATGAACAAGTTGAAAATGTGACAAAAAATGAAACACTGATTTCAAAACAACAGCATGTCACTGAAAATATATCAAATGGGAAAACATCATGTTTTTTGTATTCTTTTTTTCATTTATTTTTCAGAAAATATATGCTTTTATGCGTCTTTCTCCAATAACTAAGAGCACAGAATTTTTGCAAATATATACCCCGTTTTTTTTGTTGTTTTTTTAAAACCCTGGCAAATAGATTTAACTTAAATCTTATTTTCCTGGCAGCGGAAGGGTTAAAATGTAGGTGATGCATTCAGCAGTGCAATGGCCCCCACGACCACACCAGATTTCAGAACTAGGTGACAGTGACAGAACTCCCACATTCAGTCTTAACTCTTGTATAGATCTACAAATGGCCTTTAATGTACATGTATGATTGTTTTTACCCAGCCATGTTGGCAGCCATTTGAGGGTGTGCATGCTGGGTATCTTCATGTTTCTTTAACTCTCATAACATGAACATGGATTGTGGGATTTATCAATGTGTGTATTTGATTTTTTTCCATGTGCATACACATTAAAGGGGTTAAGTCACTTGCAGGTCTGCACATACATTGGCCTGGGATATCTTAAAAAAATTCCAAGTAAGTTAATCCACGAGACGCCGATACAGAGATCAAACTTGGGACCTTCATATTCAAAATCTAATGCTTTAACCATTTGGCTGTTGCACTGGTCTGTAATCATTTATTGTGGCAGGATTTTTCAGTTGTTTTTGACCTGTTTTCACACACGTTGACACCAGCATACCCACAGGCTTGTTCAAATGTTTGAATAAAGGAGCCTTCCCTGTTTTCAGGCCCCATTCTCTGAGGAGCTCATCTTCCGAGCGACCATGCTGCCGCTGCTGGTGCCAGCGTTTGGAATGGGCTGGTCCATTTTCCTCTGCCCCCTGTTCTTTGGTGTTGGTAGGTGGTTGCTGAAGCTTGTTATTTGGTGTGTGTGATGACTGATGCTGTGTTGATTTGTATGGGTTGGTTGCAGTTGTGTATATGTACTGCATGTGTGTGTGTGTGTATGTGTGTGTGTGTGTTTGTGTGTGTGTTTGTGTGTGTGTGGGTGTATGAGAGTGAGTGTGTGTGTTTATGCGAGAGTGTGTGTGTATGTGTGTATGAGTTTTTTTTGTTTTTTTAAGAACAGTTTATTTTCTATTTAACTTAACAACAGACAGTGATGTCCAGTTTGAAGCAAGTATTCAGTGTGATTCGTTTTTCTGGTGCATATTGTTTGCTGTGTACTGTTTATTTAGTCGTCTTTTGCCTGTTATTTGATGTATTTGTTCATTCTTTGACTTTGATGTATTTGTTCATTCTTTTTATTGGAAATGTATGTGCTGCACCTTGTCCCTGTTACAAGACCAATATCGGTCAGCTGATGTTAATTCTGTCATGGGTGGTGGGTGGTAGGTATATATATATATGTATTCAGCTGTTTATATAACACACCAGACTCTATAGATTACGAACAGATTCTATGGATTGCGTGATCATGGACATATGTATTTCATCTTGTTTGTTTGTGTATGCTCCTATGGGGTTCGGGCAGCAACATGTCTGTACATCTGTTGACCTGGGAGATGAAAATTATCACCGCCCTGTACCCACCAGGTGCTGGTATGAACTTACCCCAAGACTATAAGATTGAGCATCTAATGCTGTCACTGCTTAGCTACCGCACCCTTTATCTGTCTTTGCATTGATTTTGTTCTCTAATTTAGTAGTTGTTGATTTTATTTATTTTTTTATTATATTTTGTTTTAATTCTTTTTTTTATCATATTTTTATGCATGATTCTTTCCCTCTGGCTTGCAGCTCACTTCCACCATATGATAGAGAAGGTGATACACAGACAGGCTGAGGTGTCAGACGCCCTGAAGCAGACAGGTAAGGTGACGGTAGATCAGAACCAGGAGATGTGTCTTTCATGTTTTCCAGTGGGAAATATGCAGGAATGTTCCAGTCTTTTTTTCTTTTTCTTTTTTTCTTTTTTTTTTGTATTAGGAGTTTGTGTAGGCATTGGTGGTCACTTTAATCAGTTTTAAAGGCTAAGACTACACAAAGGGTGAATTCAGACGATTAATCTGTGAACCAGTGTTTAAAAATCTTTTTTTTTGTTTTTTGGTTTTTTTTGCACTGATATGAAGGGAGTGTCATGAGTGTGACACCACAAGCAGTGTTTTGGTTTGCAGAGGGCTGTGAAGATTCTTTTTCAGTGTGTTTTTCAGGTTGAAAACAAAAATTTTTAAAATTATTATGACATGATGTCACTTGTGTTGATGGGAGAAGGGCTTCCCTAGAAGATTTCCAGGATGTTGTAGGGTGGTGTATTCCTTGAAATTTAAAAAGAAATTGTATCACAATAGCCTGTGCCATGTGTGTGTGTTTGTGTGTGTGTGTGTGTGTGAAAAATGACCTCAGGGCTAGACAGATTAGTGCAGTATAAATAGACCAGTTCGCACTGTTTGAAAATGTGAGTCTCAAACAACAGTGTTAGGATGTGAAGGCAGTGTTGAAACGTTTTCTGTTGTGTTTGTGTGTGCAGTGTTCCAGATTGCCTACACCACTGTCTTTGGTGCTTACTCTGCCTTCCTCTTCCTCAGGACAGGTACATATTTGCTTTCATGGATGTCATGGTATTGGCGTGTGTTGTGATTTAAAAAAGAAATATCAGTATTTCTCTCTCCTCCCACCATCCATACTCCCCCTCCCACACTTTCCCTCACAACCTCTCTACGTGGTAATTCTGTTATGTTTGCATGTGTACTTTCTTGTAAATTTGTGTGAGTCTTCGTGTTAGGGTCTTGGAAAATGTAACACATATTTTTGAAAACAAGTTTGGAAACAAAAAAAAGTATGTGATTTTGTTTGCTGAGACTTGTGGGAAGCCTGAGTCCAAACCTGACCCTTTCAGGTCACCTGGTGGCACCAGTGATAGCGCACGCCTTCTGCAACCACATGGGTTTCCCGGCCTTCAACGAGGTGATGGGGTATGCCCAGCCCACGCGCTACAAGCTGATCTCGCTGTTCGTCATTGGCTTGGTGTTGTGGGCCTTCCTCCTCTTCCCACTCACCTCCCCCTGGCTCTACTCCAGTTACGTGTACGTTGAGTGACTGTCCTTGCTGGCTGTGTCTTGTCTGCGGTGTGGACAGGTCATGTTTTCTTTTGTGTGGAGCATGGTGTGTGTGTGTGTGTGTGTGTGTGTGTGTGTGTGTGTGTTTAAAAGTGCTGTGGTTATTGTTGGAGGAGACTTTGGTTGCATGTGTGTTGGGTGACCTTTAGTTTTGTGGTGTGTGTGTGAGTATGTGTGTGTGAAAGCATTACGGTTAATCTTGAGGAGAAAATAGTTATATGTATGTTGAGTGACGTTGTCACTTTGTGTCTCTGGTGTAGATGGATCAAGTTTTGTTTTGTGTGGGGGGTTTGGCGTGTGTGTGTGTGTGTGTGTGTGTGAAAGCACTGCAGTTCTTAATGGAGAAGCTCCTTTAGTTTTTTTGTTGATTGTCTATTTCTTTTTCTTTAACAGTTTTTCTTGATGGTCTATTTCTTTTTTCTCTGGTATACTTGTTGATTTATTTTATTGACGTGATAATTTTTTGTGGTTATTCATTTAAGATTTATTGATGATATTTTTTTTTTCTCATTTGTCATTTCTGTTTTTTCTATTTTTTTATTTATTTGTTTATATACTTATTTGATATTATTTGAACGAATGTCTGTTCATTTATTTATCATTCATTGAGTAGTTGTTGTTGTTTTTTTTAACTGATTGATTGGATTATTCATTTATCTATTTCTTTGATTATTTATTTAGCCGTCATCATTGCTGAAAATGTATTCTTAGACAGGAGTGAAGGCAGAACAGATAGTGAAAGAACAAAAGGCTTTGTATCCACCCTTCTCCCCAAACTATTCTGTTTGTTTATATTTGTGAATGTATTTTCAGTCATTATTTATAGGTATGTGTGGTAATATTGAGTTTGAAAAGCCTTACTGTCTGCCCTCTCCTATCCTGGATATACTGGTATGGTAATTAGATTATAATTTTAAAAAAAACTTTTTGTCATTTTCATGTTTGTAAAGGAAGAGGGGGGAAAAAAAAAGTCAGGTCAGCATTAGATCTGTTTCAAAGAAGAGCTTATTCATTTTTTTATTATTATTTCTTTTTTTCTTTTTCACTTCCATTTTCACAAACAAAATTTTGTCGTGTGTTTTATTTGTTATTTTTATATTTATTTATTAGAAAAAAAACCGAAGGCAGTTTTAAGCAGACAACACTGAATATATCTTTTTGATCTTTGCTTCCTCTCTGCCTTGATTGGTTGTTTTCTGATGCGAACAAAGTCTTGTAAAACAATGTAGCTGCTAGTTTTGAGTAATACATGGATAGGAAGGTGAGACAGAATTCAGTCAAATGAGATAAGAGTAGAGGAGAAGTCATCATTAAAAAAAAAAATATATATATATATGGTTACCTGCCCAAGACTGAGTTATATCATCCTGTCAACATTGAACATAATTATGGTAATTATATTTTCCATTCATTTTCTTTATTAAAATATAAAATATTATTATACTCTAGAGCATTATTTGAATTTTGTGATTTTTCCTTTTGTGAGATTGGTTATTTTTTAAAGCAAAAATTACAAATAGTTCTGTGAGTCAAACAGTTTTAAGGAAGCCTGCCAGATTAGGGTTAGCCCAGCCATGCTACACTGAGATTCTGGAAAATTTGCTAATGTACAATGATATTTATGAAGACGACTCAATATTTTGTGTGAATTGGTAGTCTGTTGTGTAGTGATGTTTAGCGTGTCAGTAACGTATTGCATAATTAAATGTTTGTGTATTTGTGTGTGTGTGTGTGTGTGTGTGCGTGTGTGTGTATTTGTGTACACTATATGCAATGAAAGGTCATCTCTACAGATCTGATTGAGTGTAGAGACAGATCTATATTATCCAATCTCTTCTGCATTTTCACCGCAGTGAGTTGAGGATCGGCCTTCGTGAACTAGTCTATGTTTTTATCATATCACATGTTAACATTATCTTTGTCTTGGGCATTAACGTGTCTCCATTTCTGCACAACTGCTTTCTTTTAGATTTAGCGGATAAATTTGTTGTTTCATGATATGCTTTTTAGTTTGAAAGAAAATAATCATCATTAGAGCTATTGATATTTGCATTCATTATGTTTCTTTGTATGCTTTTAGTTTGAGAAAATTGACTTTGGAGCTGTTCATATGTTCATATTCATTGTGTTTCTTATATGTTTTTAGTTTGAAAAAAGTCATCTTTGTAGCTGACAACCATAGTCTATCAATAGCAGTCAAGGGGATAAGTTAATGCTCTTTGAATAGAGGCAGGCTTTGAACTGGAAGTGGTGGCTTACAAAAAAACCCAACTGATATGACTCGCGGTGCATGAGGTTACAGCTTTAATGTTGACTAGCAGTCAGAATATGGACAATGCATTGTTGTATTGTTGCGTCTTTGAAACACCTGGACTACTTTCTTTGCCATTGGCTCGATGATCTGAGGTGCATGAGTTTATGTCTGAATGTGTGGTAGGGGTTGGGAACTCATTTACCAGCAGAGTTGTTGGGACTTTTCACTAGAGAGAGTGATCAACACTTTTGTCACCGTCAGTGACTGGTCAGTGTCAGCATTAATGGACTGTTAGTATTTGGTTCATTAACCCTTATTTTCCTGAAAAAAAATAGAAGGGAATAAATTGTATTGGTAAAGAACAGTCTAAAATCAGACTATTCATAGATTCTCTGATGAATGATGGATATCACAATGCCACTTCTTGAGATAAGGTGATAATCTGAGAGAATTGTCCTGTAAAGGTGATTGCACAATTAATTTATTGTTCAGAAATGGTGCTGTTGGTGTATAATTATGTTGTTATTCCATCATTATCTTTTTGAGCTTTATACTGAGATCCTAATATTTTGTCTTGACCTCAGATATGCAAATGAGAGCCATCTTACATCAGTGATCATGTATTAGTATATTTCTTTTTCAGTGGATTTCTGTAGCAGTCTATAGAAAAAAGAAATATATACCTTTTTTTTTTTTATAAATCGCCTATGATTTTTAAGGGTGAATAGTGTATCATTTTATGTAGCCGCTGCGCAAAGGACAACGGCTGACTGGTGTGTGTTTTCAGAATATAGGTGCTCGGCAAAGACGGGGGGACATTAGTATCTACTCATGTTTCTGTCCAGCCTTTGTATGGCTTTGACGGATCTCTGATCCTTCTTTTTTTTCCCCCTTTTTTTTTTTGTAATCCAGGGATGACGAATTAAGTGAAAAGGCTGATGTCATCAGTACAGCCTAGTCCTAATTGGCTCAAGAAGGTTAATGGATATGTAATGAAATTATTATTATGTTTTTTTTAACCCCAGATGTGACAGGTTTGGTTAGATTATTGCTCATTATGCTGTCAGGAGGCAACAAAGAACTTCCACTCTTTGGATCAGTGTTTGATTTTTGACTCACTTGTGTAAACAAAGTGAGTCTATGTTTTAACCCGGTGTTCGGTTGTGTGTGTGTGTGTGTCTGTGTGTCTGTTTGTCCGTGGTAAACTTTAACATTGACATTTTCTCTGCAAATACTTTGTCAGTTGACACCAAATTTGGCATAAAAATAGGAAAAATTCAGTTCTTTCCAGTCATCCTGTTTAAAACAATATTGCACCTCTGGGATGGGCACAAAAAAATTATTAAAAAAAAGAAGCCTAATTATATGCAAACTGCATTTACTGTTATATTTATGTTTTTTGTATTCTCTAAACTTGGCACTTTGACCTCTTATTCTGACACAACAACAAGAGGAATCATTATTATCATTTTTTGTTCAAACAGGAACTTCTTTTGCTAAGCATGGAATTTTTATTTATTTTGCAAACGTTTTGGTGCAGATAATAAAAAAGGGAAATTACTCTGTAATTAATGCTAGGGGAGTTAATTTGCTTTAAACTGATCTTTCTCATCTTAAACATTACATTTTGAAATTATACTCAATACACAAAAAGCTTGGATTTTTTAAAAAGTGTATCACAAGTGAGTCTTGAAGGCCTTGCCTCTCTTGTTATTTAGTTGGGCTTTCCTGATATGACCCTGTGTGGATCAGCTGGACTATGAGCAATAATGTCTGCTGTCAGGAAAGTGATGATCAGTTGCCTTCTTCGTTCCAACGTAGTATTGAGTTGTTTTTGACATGGTTCCAACTGAATGGAAATCATCAGGAACCACTCTGTATATGCAACGGTGTGTTGAATGGGTTTTTATACTTGAACAATAGAATGCATGTTTGAAAAATAAAGCATGTTAAGTGTTGTCATTTTTTTCATGATCAAGATGTAAATGTTTTCTGCAGTGTTGTCTACATTCATATCTGTATACTCTTTCACAGAGACTGCTCACTCTCATTGTTTTGAGTGATTGTGAAGATCATGCTGTTCATAGCTTGTGGAAAAAAGGTTAGCTAGGCCACCCACTGCCATTTGATGTAACACATCCTGTGTGTAAAGGTTACACGTGTATGGTCATGCATCTGCTTGAGCATGGAAACGTCTGCTTAGCAGTGTTTATAAAAGCCTGTGGCCGGTGGTATTGCACTGTACAAAGAGCACTGTGGAAGTGTCACATGAGAACATTATTTTTGAAGTAAGAAATCACATTTGCTTTTCATATTTTTAGGCTGTGGAAATGTCCGCATTCCCCAGTTTGGAGGCATGGCTGCGTGTGACAATCATGTATCACACATTCCACCTGTTCTGAATCTCCAGCAAAAAAACCCAACAGACTATGATACACAGATGATAGGATATTAAAGTTAGATATTACATAGTAAGATGTAAGTGGGGCTGCCTTTAGCACTGACTGGGGAGGCATCTGTTGAATTTGTGGGTTTTTCTTCAGCCCAGCGACTGCAGCTCTCAGATGAATGATGGCAGAATTTGTACATTGATACCAAAAAATGGATTAAGTATTGACTGTACTTCACTGCATTGGTGTGGTCATAAATTTGATTGCTTTGAGGTGAAAATATCACACACACACACACACGCTGCAACCACTAAAAGTGGTGTTGTGCAATACATTTCAAAAAAGTCTCACATCATTTAGTTCATGAATGTTGATCTCACTGCCCGATTCACTGTATAGCAGTCTCTCTTTTTTTTCTTTTTCTTCCCCCCCCCCCCCCCTTTTTTTTCTCTTACAGATTTAAGTGTTTTTGTATATTCTTTTTCTGATTGTTGATGAAAGTGCTCAGTCCACAGTATTTATCTTAAGAATTTTCTTCAGAATTTCTCAAGGCCTGGTGGGCTGTTGGGATATATGCATTGGTCAGGTATCTGTTACTCATTAAAAAATTTTTAAAAATTTTATTTAGCAGACATGATGCAGTGTCTATGGCTCAGTCCACATGCTTTTAACACCTTGTTAAAACTGAAACTGAGCTTGTCATTAGTACTACACTACCTGGATCTTGGTTCTGGTGTCGCGGAACGGGGTGTGGCCCAGTGTGTTAGGCTGGGCTGTAAGCAGCGAAACAATAGAGACAAAGTGGCAGACGTGTCTGGTTGAGAGGTGATGTCTTTGCAGGACAACAGGGTAAGGTGATCTCCCTTGGGCTTTTGATTATCAGAAATACAGTAAGACTTCTGCTCGATAGTTTTTTTTGTTTGTTTGTTTTTTTGTTGCCAAGGCCTGTCCAAGGTTTTGGGTTTATGTGTAGGTGAGGTATTGGATTTTTTTTGGTTTTGTTTTTTGTCAAAGCAAAGGTGGTGTAGCTTGTATGGATCAGTGAAAGTTTCAGTTTGAAGGTGTCGGAGTGTGTGGATTGACAGTCCACATGCTTTGACACTTCCTGTAAACTGAAACTTTCTTTCAATAAAGAACATTTGCAGTTTCAGTTAAACAAATCAGTATACTGATCTGTCATTTTTATTGTGAGAAAAAAAATGACTTTAACATTGTATAAAGTTGCTGCGTTTTTCCTCCTGTGTTTTTGTTCCAGTTGAGAAGAATGAGAAGCTGAAAATTGGCATTAAAAAAGATAATTTCAAAAGAAGAACATTCGCTTAAATCTTCTAATGATATATCACATGTGTAAAAGAGAGGTGTAAGAATAAACTGCTTTCAAGGTCACAAAAGTGTGGTAGATAATGGTGATGAAAATCGTTCATACTTCATTAAGTTTGCGTTCCTTTCAGCAGTGTGAGAATATGAATATGAATGATTTTATTGAGCTAAAGGACTTTGCCCCTTGTGAAGAGGGGTGTAAAATCTTAAATCCTATCATTAAATTTTCCATCCCAAAATTCTCATATCAGCGAACATTGTGGGGAACGTAGACAAAGACAAGAGAAAATTATGATCATTGTGACTAAATAATGCAGTGCCCATTAGACTTTTCTAATCACAATCTCATCAGACTTGACCACATCTGAAAAAAGAAAGAAAGTCAGCATGCATGCGAAGGTCTTGACATGTGCTAAATATTGTACTATAACTTGCTGTTTGAATACTTTGTGTTGTCTGTCTTGGAGGAATCATGCTCTGAATTGCATTGTCTGTTGCTTTGTTGTTTTTACTTAAAAGAACATCTTAGTATCGTGGACTGTATCATGTCAAATGTTGTTACAAATCACAGATGTTTGGTTTGCTCTGTTTGGCCAAATGTGCCCCACACAGTACGGAGACTTCCCTTGGCTCATTCCTGCTCAGTCAATCTCCGTCTTTCCCTCCCTCCCCCTCTCCTCCCGATTCACATTTTGCCTTCATTCATTCGTTCATTCACTGGTCAACAACTGACTGGACAAATTGCAGGTTTCTGCTGTTTCTTGCCTGTAGTTTGTTGGGAAAGATTCTCTGATTCCGGATGATACATTTGGCGGAAAGTTTAACTGAGAATCAAAAAGTTGCAACTCACTTGAGTGTTTTGATGGTCTCTCAACACTACCTTATGCAAACTGAAGAAGCAAAATGAGGTCTTGGCTGGCCATAGGCACTGCCCATGGTGTTGTAACAATTTCTTTTCTTTTCTTTTACATGTTGCAACTTTTTGATTCTGAGTTAAAACTTGGTCGTATCTTGCCTTCAGGGTTTTTTTGCTCACTTTGGCAATCTGTCTTTATTTCACACTGAATTTCATCTTCTCTTTTACCTTTCTAAAAAAGAATTTGGTCGACAGGATTGCAAACCTTATGAATGCTGTTGAATCCTGATAAACTTAATGTGTGTCAACTTTAGCATGTTATTATTGTTGATGAATGTTGTCATTATTTAAGGTTATATCAGTTATAATTCAGATGTGTATTTTGATCATTGTGGACATGGATGTCCTGTATATGAGGTGACTGGGACCAGGTTTCGCATGCATGTTACTTCAGTGTACAGATGCATGTCAGTTGTTGTCATTGTAATGGTACATATTATTACAGGTCATTACCACCCCCCATACCTCCCAAAAATGAGTTACTTTTATTCAGTGCTTCATTTAACTACTGTTGGTCTTGATCATTGCAGTCATAAACATCAGTATCTATTCATTTTGATGTGACTGCTTTGCGACCAGTGTTTCTTCTGTGTTCCAAGCTGCTTTTTTGTTGTTTTTATTTTCAAACGTTTGCAGAAAATCTGAACCTCCCCATTTTTTCCCCACAAGAAGTTCAGGCAAAATTAAGTGCCCCTGTGGGAATGCCAAGGTTTTTTTTCAGTACACAAAGTATCCCAACCTTCCGGTAGTTGTGTGCTAGAAATTTCCTTCTTTCTGTTGTTCTCGTTGTTTCAAGCTGTTTCCTGTCCATTTTATCGTCTCTATCTTTCTTATAGTCTGCCGTGCTGGTTCATTCATCTGTATTTCTTTCATGAAAGCCTGGAATATTTTTTGGTCTTTTTTTCTTCTGCACTTGATGGTTGGGCATTCTTACTGTGTTTTTTCCTTTTTTTTTTTTTATGCCTGCGATATCTGAGTGATTGTTAGCAGTTTATTATTATTGTGTGTGTGTGTGTGTGTGTGTGACTGTGCACGTTATTATCTAACGATTTTGTGAATTCTGTAGAATTCAGTTTATGTTCAGGTTATTTATTTTTTTCTAATCCTGTCTATAAATTGACAATCGTCAACATCAGAGGCATATTCTTGGTATATGTGATCAATTTGAATTTACCTGTGCCTATTTTTCTTTTTCAGTGCAACAAAAAAACAAACAAACAAACAAAAAACAGGTTCTGTATTAACAGTTTTTCATCCCTGATATATATATAAATATATATATGACCCTGTGAAGTCGGCTGGGCTGTAAGCAAGAAAGAAAGGGAAGAGAAGAGACAACAGAAGTTTTGAAGCACTCCAGTCAGATCAGTGCAACATATTGTTATATTCTTTTTTAGCCACCTTGAAAGACAAGGTGGACATCTTTTTTTCTCAGTCGTGACAGGTGTCTGCTTTGTGTGTGTGGTGGTGGCGGTATGTTGTTTTCTCTTTTAAAAAAAATTAATTTTAATTTTTTTTTTATTCAGATATAACCGATGAATTTCAGGCCTTGAAATTTGTGTGTGGTCTTTTTCTGGACCTGAAAAAAAATTGCCGTGTTACAGAATCTGGGAACAAAAAAAAAAAAAAGGAAAGCAAAAAAGAATCCACCAAAGTAAGAAAACATGGGAATTCATACTTTATGTATCTTCTTTGTGCCAAGTATGTGTGAGGTGCATGTTGGTAATTCTTTTTTTTTTTTGTATGGCTGTTACTACATATATCTATTTGTTACACGTTCACTTTTTAAACTTTATTCCTCTGATGAAAAAATGATGAAGCATGTGCAGGAATGTGACTGTACTTGTCCCTAATTTTCTTTTCCATGTGTTTTTCAGTTTTTTGTTATTTTCAGGTTCTACATGACTCAGTCCTTGTAGTTTTTCAACCTTGATATACCATGTGCGGTTAGCTGGGATTTGTTTTAGCAGTACTGATGATAATGATAACTGTGGTCATCTGAAAGAAAAAACTGCACTGAATTCGCTTACAGATGCCCATCTTGAAGTGTGGTCCCAGTGAGGGGCTTAAAAAAAGCCTGTGACAACTTCAATCTCGCATTCAAAGTAGTTGTGTTGGTTGATCGAGTTGTCACAATGTGTAAGACAGGGAACAAAAGATGTTGTCTGCTACATTTGATCAAACTTTTGATGATGCACAGTCATTTTGCAAATCTTTCCATTGCATCAGTATCGGTTTCAGTGACCGCTTGCTCAGATGTGTTCAACACACAATTACAGGTCAGAAAGCCATTTCAGAGCATGTTGATTTTAATTGTAAATTGACAAGGGTCATATATTTATTTTGCAGCATGCATTTTGCCTGGTCTCATTCACTTTGTAGACTGTATGATATCACTTGTTCAGTGTCTTTAAAATTTTTTTTTTGTCTTTTTCTTTCCATTGAAATACTTTATTCATTGTACCTTCCCTTCCCTGAATCTGTATGCCTATTCTTTGTGTGCTTTGCTAAAAAAAAATACTTGTGTTTGCTGATTTTCAACAGTCTATATATAATTTCCTTGTTTGAAAAGTGTGTATCAATGACGGTTAATTCAAGCTGTGCAGGGATATGTCTATCAGCTGCAGTAATGAAAGCTGGAGTAAATAAAGCTCTCCCTATTTGTTGACAGTGAAATGTGGTTGATTTGTTTGACACGTGGGTGTGTGTGTGTCTGCAGTAATGAAAGCTCTTCCTATTTATTGGCAGTGAAATGCGTGTGTGTGAGTGTGCATCTTTGCGTTCCCTTCACCAATTTTTGATGAATAAAATATGCAACTCAGATTTGGAAATAATTCATCTATAAGCAACTTTTAAAAATTCTGTCTGTCCAGGTCAATGGGTAGTGAAAATGCTTCATAATTTTGGAAATGGGTCTTTCGTAGAAAAAAAAAATCATAAAATATTATTTCCCAACCACCTGTCCATAATGGTCATACAGACCAATCTGCAGCTACACAACCTTCTTTTCTTTTTGTTTATAGTTTATCGTTTCTTATAGTCCAGTTGACCACACAGGGCCAAATGAAGACTGTCAAACCATACAAATGCTCCATCGCGTCAACACAAAACTGTCACATCTACAAAACAACAACAACAGTAAAAACAAACAAACAAAAAACGAAGATGAATCCACAAAACACAGTTCATGACACTATTTTAACCATTTAACTCCACAGGACAAACAAGACTTGGCCGTGCTGAGGACGTCAGCACCCTCAACCTAATTTATCATCTCCAAATTACAAAAAATTGTAGTAAAGGAAAAAGCAATACTTCAAAGCCAAATTAAAAAATACATTAAAAAAAAAGAAAAAAAAAGGCCATACATGCAAATTACACTGCAGAATGGACAGTTAGTGCCCATCCCAGTGTTGACAATTGCACTGCCTAACTGCCAGAGCAAAACAGCACAGACAGTACATCACAAGACTTCAGAAAAGAGAAAAAATTGTCAAGGCTTGCTCCAAAAAATAAAGGGGATAGCACTGGGAAGACAGAAAAAGCAGACAACAGTGAAGGAAGAAAAAAGGCAGAAATAAAGACAGCAATAGAAAAGAGTTAATTTCCAGCACAGAATTTCCAGAAGGTGGGGATGCATTTTATATTGAAAGACCCTGGCATCCCCATGGGGTGTGGGGGTGGGGCGGGGGACATTCTTTTCTTTGGATGATTTATTTAAACTGGCAATAATAAGTTTCAATAATCACCAGCAACATTACAGTCAGCCTTGTGGAAGTTCAGTTCATTGCATTGTCTTGCCCTGACAGAACCTTCTCTCTGGACCATTAACATAAACTTGATTCATTAAATAATAAAAACTACTTTTTTTTTTAATGTTCACTGCACAAAATCACTTTCTCATCTCGTACAGTACATAGTGGCATGTACACATTTCTTCATATCTTAATTCTATCAATCATACGCTTCACACAATTCCATGCAAATACTGAGCATATATCCCTGAGCAAACTGCCCCAGAAAATCAAAACAAACAAAAAACACAACCATCAACAGTAAAGGATTAATCATCCTGTTTTTCTTGGGGGGGAAAGGGGGTGGGGAGGGATGGTTCCTTGTGACCAAGTATACATGCAAATATATATACTCTGACAATACACACACAATGGCCAAAAGTCATTCATTAATACAAACTATGAATCAGATGGCCCAAATCATTCAACACCACAATTTAAGCAAAAAAAATTCAACCTATCAGAACTACTATTCAAGACTGCAAAAATCATTCTGCCATACAAGACCAATCAATCCATTCTTCAGAGAGCTATAATCATTTAACAATGCAATCAACTCATCCAATAATCAGACAACTACATGAATGAAGCATAAAATATGATATATGATACTGCACCAGAAAAAAAAAAAAGCATGTTCATTAAATCTTTGTCATCACCTTCCTTGCTGTCGATGCTGAAACCGCTACAGCAAACAACAAAATAATTCTCCTACATACAGATATGAAGTGCCATGGCAGAATTGGTAAGGCACTGGACTTCCTTATTCTTCGTTCATGGGCTGCAACTCCCACGTTCACTCGTATGTACACGAGTGGGCTTTTACGTGTATGACCGTTTTTACCCTGCCATGCAGGCAGCCATACTCCATTTTCGGGGGGTGCATGCTGGGTATGTTCTTGTTTCCATAACCCACCAAACGCTGACATGCATTACAGCATCTTTAACGTGCGTATTTCACCTTCTGCTTGCGAATGCACATGAAAGGGGTTCAGGCACTAGTGGGTCTGCACATATGTTGACCTGGGAGATCGAAAAAATCTCCACCCTTTACCCACCAGGCGCTGTTACCGAGATTCAAACTCGGGACCCTCAGATTGAAAGTCCAACACTTTAACCATTCAGCTATTGCGCCCGGCATTGGACTTCCGATCAGGTTTTCACCAGTGATCAGAGTTCGAGACCCCCCCGTTTCGGCTTGGAGTTGTGTGTCCTTGAGAAAGGCACTTTGATTTTCCTCGCCCCGCTCGGGTGTACACGGGTACCCGACTTCAGCCAGGGAATGTCAAAACAAACAGAAGGAGATGATCATCAGATCATGCCTTGCCTTCCTATGTCAAGCCCCAGACACAGTGGACATAAATTCACTGCCCCTGAAACCATCATGTATGTGTAATATATGTTGCATGGCCTTGTTAGTGTTTGAACATGCCATTGGGAAGAAGACAGATTAAAAATATGAGAAAAAAATGAACAAAAAGAAAGAAAAGACAACAGAAAGGTGAAAAATGATGATGGAAAAAAAGAAAAGAAAAAAAAAGATATATATATTAAAAAAAAGAAGAAAAAAAAAAGAAAGAACCTTCCAGGGATGCTGAAACTATCCTGCTCATTTGCAGAACTTTTAGGCATCAACTGATTTCTCCTGGAAAAAAAAAAAAAAAAATCACTGCCCCATGGCTGGCCATCGAAGGGCCCAAGGACACAACACCGTGCTGAAATGGGGTCTGAGACTCTGACAACTGTTAACCCATGCAACCCTACGGAGTTCACAGCCTCTGGGGGCTTCCTTGTCATAAAAATGCACAAACATATACTGAAATCAACCGGCATTTTTTCCCTTCAAACTGATACATGTGGACAAAGCCGTAAATACTACAGAAGTTGGTTCTTGCAGCTTATACATACAGGAACATGGAAACTGTTTTAATGAAATGAACTTCAAAGCCAGAGCGATGCTCAGATGTATAGTTCAATGAGTTAAAGAATACGAGATCAAATGTAGTCAAAAGGGCGACCAAAAGAATGAAAAAAAAAAAAAAAAAAAAATCAATTGCGAAAAAACACAACAATACAAACAGGTTGATGAGTAATCAGATTATGAACAACCGGGTTTTTTGCCATTCATTTTCAATTGACAAACACTCAAAATATCATTCACCTACGTGTGAGACAGATTAGGAATGTGAACTTCAGTTTCATGTCTTTCCATTCGAAGTGATGTTAAAAATATTTATGCATGTAAGCATGTGTGAGTGTGTCTGTTTACAAACATCTGGATTTGTTTGCACCATGCTGTGTGTTTAAGTGAGGTGTAAATATGAATGAATAGGACGTTTTCTGACATTTTTCTCAAGGCCTGACTAAGCACGTTGGGTTACGCTGCTGGTCAGACATAAGAACAGATATTTTTGTTGTGACAAAATTGTGACATATGAACACAAACACAGACTAAAAATTAAAAAAAACCCACTCAAACCTTGCTCCAATCACCCTGAAAAACTTTTCTCCTCATGCTATGTGCTCTTCTGGTTCATGATGAATATATTTAACCTTTCCATGACCCATGAACATGCCATACAAATCAACCTCTTGATCTGTAGCTTCTGGATCTTGTTGTTGTCCCTCTGTGTAAGTGTGCGCGTGTCATTTGTGTAACACTGCACTATGTTGAGTGAATGTATGATAGTCAATCGTGTCCGAATATGCCCATCAGAACAGCAGAGGAGGCAACCGCTGTCCCAATTATCTGGACTAGAATTTGATTAGAGTGTCTTGTCCAAGTTACATCCCCACTCTCTCGGCCAAGGGGGTTTAGGACAGTCGGTGCTGGGACAGTTCCCATAGGCCAACTAGCCCCCTAGGCTGCAGCGCTAAGAGCCGGTGCAATCTTACCTTCCAGTTTGAGAGTCATAGTCCTTCACCAAAGACTAAACTGTAAATGACTTCCAATGAGAGAATATGAGCTATAGAACTAGCTCTTCAAAATGGGACAGTCACGACCCTGCCACTGACATGCAGCAGAAAGACAAGCACATGCACACACACAAACACATACAGTGACACACACAAAGACATACAGTGACACACACACACACACAAAGACATACAGTGACACACACAAAGACATACAGTGACACACACAAAGACATACAGTAACACACACAAAGACATACAGTGACACACACAAAGACATACAGTGACATACAGTGACACACACAAAGACATACAGTGACACACACAAAGACATACAGTGACACACACACACAAAGACATACAGTGACACACACACACAAAGACATACAGTGACACACACAAAGACATACAGTGACACACACACACAAAGACATACAGTGACACACACACGCAAAGACATACAGTGACACAAACACACACATACAAAAAGACATACACACACACGCAAAGACATACAGTGACACACACACACAAAGACATACAGTGACACATACACGCAAAGACATACAGTTACACACACATGCAAGGGCATACAGTGACACACGCACACAAAGACTTACAGTGACACACAAACACACAGAGACACATACACACACAGACACAGACACAGAGGTGAGCGTGTCACACACACACACACACACAGAGGTTGAGCGTTTCACTCCAAGCACACACACAAAGACACACACAGACACACACAGTTTCACTCCAAGCACAAACACAGACACGCACATACAGGTGAGTGTGTCACTCTATCTGCAGCTTGTGAAACTCGTCCCCGACGTCCTGCGCGTGCACACTGTCGCGCATCTCCTTGAGGCGGTGAGTCACCAGGTCCATCAGCTTGTGGATGTTGGGCTGAGATACACACATGGAGGTGGCAGCGCCGTTAAATCAATCAGTCAATCAATCAAATCACTTCAATGTCCTCAATATAAAAAAAACAACAACAACAAAGAAAACTAGCCTGTGGGAGACAACACAGCTTGTGCTAGTACAACAGTGAACAAAACAAAAAACAAACAAACAAAAAAAAATGACGAGGATAAATTTGTAAAAGTATAGCACATTCAAAGTGCATACAAGAACCAGATGACATGACAGGAAATAAATGACACAACAGAAACCGAATCATCTGACAGTAACACAGATCACCTGACAGGGAACAGATGACATGACAGGAGAGACAAACCATTTGACAAGAAACAGATGGAATGACCCAAAAAACAAACAAAAAACCCCAACAAACACCCCCCCCAAAAAACAAAAAAAAACCACAAAAAAACAACACATGACAGGAAACAGATCACATGACAAAAAAACAACAACAAAAAGGGAAACAAGATCATCAGACAGAAAACACAATGACCTGACAGAAAACACAATGACCTGACAGAAAAACACACAATGACCTGACAGAAAAACACACAATGACCTGACAGAAAACACAATGACCTGACAGAAAAACACACAATCACCTGACAGAAAAACACAATGAACTGACAGAAAAACACACAATGACCTGACAGAAAAACACACACAATGACCTGACAGAAAAACACACAATGACCTGACAGAAAACACAATGACCTGACAGAAAAACACAATGACCTGACAGAAAAACACAATGACCTGACAGAAAACACAATGACCTGACAGAAAACACAATGACCTGACAGAAAACACAATGACCTGACAGAAAAACACACAATGACCTGACAGAAAAACACAATGAACTGACAGAAAAACACACAATGACCTGACAGAAAAACACAATCACCTGACAGAAAAACACAATGACCTGACAGAAAACACAATGACCTGACAGAAAACACAATCACCTGACAGAAAACACATAATCACCTGACAGAAAAACACACAATCACCTGACAGAAAACATAATCACCTGACAGAAAAACACATAATCACCTGACAGAAAACATAATCACCTGACAGAAAAACACATAATCACCTGACAGAAAAACACATAATCACCTGACAGAAAACATAATCACCTGACAGAAAACATAATCACCTGACAGAAAACATAATCACCTGACAGAAAAACACACAATCAACTGACAGAAAAACACACAATCACCTGACAGAAAACACAATCACCTGACAGAAAACACAATGACCTGACAGAAAACACAATCACAGAAAACACAATCACAGAAAACACAATCACAGAAAACACAATCACTTGACAGAAAACACAATCACAGAAAACACAATCACAGAAAACACAATCACTTGACAGAAAACACAATCACCTGACAGAAAACACAATCACTTGACAGAAAACACAATCACAGAAAACACAATCACTTGACAGAAAAACACAATCACAGAAAACACAATCACAGAAAACACAATCACAGAAAACACAATCACTTGACAGAAAAACACAATCACAGAAAACACAATCACAGAAAACACAATCATCTGACAGAAAAACACAATCACCTGACAGAAAACACAATCACCTGACAGAAAAACACAATGACCTGACAGAAAAACACAATGACCTGACAGAAAACACAATGACCTGACAGAAAAACACAATGACCTGACAGAAAACACAATCATCTGACAGAAAACACAATCACCTGACAGAAAAACAATCACAGAAAACACAATCATCTGACAGAAAAACACAATGACCTGACAGAAAAACACAAATCACCCGACACAACAACACAACACACCACACCACAACGACACCGGGCCGACTTACCTGCAGGATGTGGATGCCGGAGGAGGTGAGCACCACCAGATTCTCCACCCCATCCCCCATCATGTCCCCCCCGCCCAGCGCCATGATGGGGCAGGGGAAGGAGCGGCGCCACTGCAGCCGATAGTGGGGCTCCGGCACCGTCCTCAGCACCTCCTTCCCCCCTCCCTCCATCCCCCCTGGGGCCTGGGCTGCTGCCTGGCCCCCTGCTGCTGCGTCTATCCCTCGTTCCCTGCACATACTGGTGGGTTAACTTTATAACAATGTACCACGCGTATATGTGCGGAGACCGATGCTCCGCTGGGCACGACTCACGCATATCGGCATGGTAGCGCCATTTATAGTTAAACACGCGGCGCGCGCATTTGCGTGCCGAGCTTTGTTTCGAAACAAAGACTACCCGTCAACGGTCTGAGGGAAAAAAATGCATGGAATTCCACATACCAATCATCCGTCTATTTTTAGACCAGTTTATGCTGACCTAGTCAGCGTTATCTGGTCGAATCCCCAACTTGAAACAAAGGACTCAAGACCAGTCATTTTGCTATCAAGGATGGTGTCTCAACGGACAAGGCGGACGGTCATGTCACTTGAAGAAGTGCTTCAAGAAGTTGTTCCGAATGGCTCTGGCGATGAAGGCAGCTGTTCAGAAGGTGAAGATGAAGTCAGAGAAAATGAAGCCAATTTACTTGAAGATGTTGTCGTTACGGATGACGAAGAAATTGACGATACCGAGGAGGTGTGTGTGGGTGATGGCGATCCTGATTTTCAACTCAAAAACGGAGAAAGCGACAGTGACAGTGATGATTCTATATGGTTGTTGATGATTGAAGAAATGATGAACCAGTCAACAACAACAACAACAACAATGTGCAACATGCTGTTGGTGGAAATCAGAGGCAGCAAACGTGGGTGTGTGACATCAACAACTTTCCATGTTCCTGCTTTCAGCGGTCAGTTTACATTTTCATCTGTCTGTACTTTTTGAGGTGCTGAGTTTAGATCATGCACCATTCAAACCATACCGTATGTGTGTGTGTGTGTTCAGTCAGTCTCTGTGTGTCAGTCTCAGTGTATGTGCTGTGAACAACACTGAATCAGTCTTTAACACTATGTCTTTGTGATGTGGTTAGCCAGTAAACACACACACACACACACACACACACATACACACACACACACACATTCAGTTTATAATTCTGACTTTGTGGGCCAGTTTTGAATTTTTGGAGAGGCACCTATTTCCATAATCACGTTATAAGCTAAGAATATCTTAACTGACCTTTCCACTCTCCACTGCGACCAATAAATGCAATGTGTGTTGCTGTGTCGCGAACAGGAGTGTTATTTTTGTGGTGACTGGTTCATGTGAACAGTGCGCGTCAATAGTGGCGTCTGACCCAGTTTTGTCTCAGTCACAAGGCAGACAACAGAAATAGAGAAAGCCTTACCGGGGCTACATAACGTTCTGAATTTAATCTGTTTCAAACTCTTTTTGCTTTCCTGGATTCGTTTACAAGTCACCAGTGTGTGCAAATTTTGAACAAATAATAAGGATACTTTCATCAGCTCAGTTTCCAGTTCATAAATTCTAACTTTTGTTTTTTTTGGGCGATTTCATTTCTTACCCATACAAATGGATTGTCAGTGTGTTAAGTCAGGGGAGCTAACTGGCAGTACTAAGTGAGTTAAGTCTTCCATTTTACATCTTTCTCTCCCTCATTTTCTTCTTCATCTTTCTCTTTCTCCTCCCTGCACACAGTGGTAAGTTAAATCTTCCGTTTACAGTGAAAAGAAGAAGAAGAAGAAAAAAAAAACACACCAAAAAATCCAAAACACCACCACAACAAAAAAACCCCACTCACCTTGTCAGCATGCTCATCAGGTCCTCCTGAGACTTCACCTTCCGCTGCTGGTGCTGAGTCTTCTCCTGGGTGTTGCCCTCCTCCGAGTTGTGGCGGTGCTTGCTGGACTCCTCAGTGGGGGACAGGCCGCTGACCGTCACCCTCCGGCTGCTGCTGCCCCCGACCGCACCCCCACTGGCAGAAGGGGGGCTGGTGGACATGTCGCGTTCCGACGCCGTGAGGGGCACCTGCTTCTCCATGGTGGGGAAGAACTTGTACACCAGCAGCTCCTGGAAGAGCAGCACAGGGTGAATAGCAATTGACGGGCGCAATAGCCGAGTGGTTAAAGCACTGGACTTTCAATCTTTGGGAACCTGGTTCCAATCTCGGTAACGGTGCCTGGTGGGTAACCTCCCAGGTCAACGTATGTGCTGACCTGCTTGTGCCTGAACCCCCTTCATGTGTATATGCAAGCAGATGATAAAATATGCACGTTAAAGATCCTGTAATCCATGTCAGCGTTTGGTGGATAATGGAAACAAGAACATACCCAGCATGCACATCCCCGAAAATGGAGTATGGCTGCCTACACAGTAGGTTAAAAACAGTGATACATGTAAAAGCCCACTTGTGTACATACAAGTGGACATGGGAGTTGCAGCCTGCGAACAAAGAAGAAGAAGAGCAATAACAATAATAATGATGATAACAATGATGAGAAGAAGAAGGAGAAGAAGAAGAAGGAAGAAGAAGAATCAGGAAAAGAAGGAGAAGAAGAAGAAGACAAAGAAGCAGCAGCAGTAGCAGTAGTAGAAGAAGAAGAAGAAGAAATTTTAAAAAAAAGTAATAATGTAGTGCTATATCATGTGCGGAAACAATACAGAGCACTTTCACACCCAACTTTCAAGCACATGGATAACTCCGATTAAAAAAAAGTATAAAGTAATTATGTAAAACTAAATCTTGTGCAGAAACAAATCAAAGCGCTTTCACACCAAACTTTCACACACATGCATAACTCTGATATAAAAAAAATTAATTATGTAGCGCTAAATCTTGTGCGGAAACAAATCAAAGCACGTTCACACCCAACTTTCACACACAAGTTTAACTCTGAAACGATGGGAAGAAACACAAACCTGACAAATACATGTAGAGCAAAGCCTGGAGAAGCTGTGGGCAGTAAAAGGGAAGGTATGGAGGCGGCCATTTTGGATAAAATAGGAAGTCTTAATTTTAGCGCGATTGCCCAATCGAGCTACACAATTATGTGACCTGGTTGGAGACATAATTTGACAAAAAACAAGAACGCCAGAGAATTGACAGACAGGCAGAAAATACGAAAAAAACTTAACCGTATGAAGAGCACAGGAACAGGAGTCATGATGGCTGCCGGAAAAAGAGGGCGCTAGCTAGCGGGACAATGGGGAGGTTACCTACTTCCGGGAGGTTATCGGCTGTAGTTGCTTTCGTTTTCTCCGCATAGGCAGATAGTAGTTTGCACAGGACAGGAATGTCAGACCCCTGCCGGAGTCTGCACTAGTTGGGTCATGGTTAAGTATGTGTAATTAAATGTAAGTTTAGGGCCAGACTTGAAAAGAACTGAGTGCAGGGATTTGGTGAACGAGAGAACTGTTCATCCTTGAGAAACTGAAAGTGAAACACCCCTCCCTTCCTCCTGAACCCTTACATTCACCGGAAAGCATCACACACCACTACCAGTGACCTACCTGTCCATATGTACCCACAATGACCTCATGCTCCCCATCAAAGTCCACGTCCAGGGCAAGGCTGCACAGTGCAGAGTCAAACTTGTCGCTGTCTGGTAATGTCAGCACCTCTGACAGGCCGTTGTTCAACACGTTCCTGTGAAGGCCACCATGCACACACACAGGTTTTCTGATCAGACCATAAACCAACCTCCCATACAGACACAGGCCTCAGAATCAGACCATAAACCCAGGTCCCTTATAAATACTCTTTTTTATTATTTAATGTACAAACAATCATAGAGAAGAACACTATGTGCATTCATGGGAAATGTTTGGCGTGGTCTTTACTAGAAAAATTGTATCCATATATTATACTTCTTGAAAACAAGTACCCATTACAAAAAAATATGGTTACAGATCAAACTGCACAACAATATTCACTGAAAGATAGTGCTATAATGCTTTGAATGGAGATACATATTAAGTAATTATTATTATCATATAAGTTACTCTACTGCTGACATAAACAGACTATATTAACTCACTTAACCCTGTGCCCGAGCATTGCTCTGGCGTCAAAATTCACTTCATTTATACAGTTTCCACATTACTACACAAGCATTCATAAACCACAAGCAACGGGAACTAACTCCTAAAATATTTCTGGCGTTGTCCACACCTTTCAAAGAAATAAAAAGACAGACAAGAAATGGTTGCTTTCAGTATCTTTTGTGTGCTTTTCCACATCAATATGACAGGGGAAGCCTGCCAAGTCTGTGAATTCCCCCTGGGTTGAATGGGTTAAGTAGTATTATGATTCATGAATCTAAAGAGGTCATCACATGGTTTCGCTTTTCTGTGATGTTGTTTGTTGTAGCACATCAAGATACACAGCTGTGTGTCACTGATTCCATGCTGATGGTAACTATGCTATGTGTCCCTTGTTCCATTGCACTTGCACTTGTTGTCAGAAGTAAGACCTATGGACACAGATCGTTTTCTTTTCAATCGCCAAAGACGTGGAACAAGCTCCCTGATAACCTCCATCATTTTGATTCCCTCGCATCTTTTAAATCTCGTCTCAAAACTCACCTTTTCCCTCAGCAATAAGTTCAATTGTGGCAGGTCCACAACTACATGCATGTATATGAATGTGTATTGTGTGTGCGTGTGTTTATGTAAGTTTGTGCCTGCCTATGTGTGCGTATGTGTTAGGGTAGCTGTTAGATACACATGTATGTTAAAATGTATGTATGCAGTGTGTGTGTGTGCGTGCGTGCGTGCGTGTGTGCGCGCGCGTGCGTGCGTGCGTGTGTGTGTGTGTGTGTGGTCACATTTTGGTGTGTGTATGTAACACTGATATAATGTTTTATGTTATCAAAAGCGTTTTTGTAAAGCACCTAGAGCAGATTTCTGGATAGTGTGCTATATAAGTATCCATTATTATTATTATTATTAACACTGCGCTATTCTTCCCGATTCACAATATCAAATGCAGTCACCTTGCCCTTGTAACAAGTAAATGTAAAGGTCTCATAACCTTTTACAGCCGCCAGGGCAGTGAATTCATCATATCCACTATGTCTACAGCTCCACACAGGAAGGCGGGGGCCCAACTGTCCTCTTCTGCCGTTTTAACCTTCCCCAACCTAAGTCAGGTATCCGTTCACACCTGCGTGGAGTGAGTGAGGAATATTGGGAGTACAGGTAGCCTTTCCAAAGGATACAACACCAGGCTGATAAAATGGTCCTCGAACCCTGATCATTGGTGTGAACACTGGATCAGGGGTACAGTATCAGTATCAGCAGCTCACTGCGTTCGGTCAAATCCATATACGCTACACCACATCTGCCAAGCAGATGCCTGACCAGCAGCGTAACCCAACGCACTTAGTCAGGCCTTGAGAAAAAAAAAAATTACAATGTCTAACCAATTCTGCTATGGTGCTCTTGTTGTACAAAAAAAAAAAAAAAAAAAAAAAAAAAGAGAGTGAGAGAGAGAAGAGTGTGGGTGTGTCTACCTGTAGACGAGGGCAGGTTGCAGGTGCACAGTCATCAGCAGGTGGAGGTGGGTGAAGTCAGGGTCCTCCTCCTCCTCCCTCCTCCCCCCTGGTCCGTTCTCGTCTGTCATGTCAGCAACCACACACACACACACACACACACACACACACATACAGTTTATACAGTTTGCGTACCCTCAGTTGCCCAGTTTCCCCCAACAATCCATTCATCCACATCTCCCACCCCTTCTAACCGATAATACTCCGATGTATTCATAAATACTTTAACAAAATGTCTTCAATCACCGATATGTGTGACGGGACATTAAACAAACAAACAACAAAAATTCTTCCTCCACATACAAACACACACACTTCCCTTGTTGTCTAAATTCATAACTATTGATAGGCATTCAACAAAACAAACAAAAGGAAATTTTTTTCCTAAAATTACATTTATCTGACATACTTACTGTGACCCACTAGTGCAGACTCCGGCAGGAAGTCCGATTCCTGTCCTGTGCAAACTACTATCCGCCTAAGCGGAGAAAACTTCCCAGAAGTGGGTTACCTCCCCTCTGTATCCCTGACTAGCTTCCTCTTTTGACGGCAACCATCTTGACTCCTGTTCCTGTGCTCTTCATACGGCTACAGACCAGTGAAACTTAAGTTGTTGTTGTTGTTTTTATACTGTAACAGATGTTCACAACTTTACAAATCACTGTGCAAATATATTTCTTTGAAACAGACAAAGGTACACACAAATATGTGTGGAATCACTGAGCAGGATTTTTTTTTTTTTTTTTTTTTTTAGAACAGACACAGCTACACACAACTATAAACTGAATCACTGAGAAGGTTTTCATTCATTTTTTAGAACTGACACAGGTACACACAAGATAACACTGAATCACTGTGCGGAGGCATCTATTTCCTACAGAGGCACACACAACTTTACTCCAAATCACTGTGCAAATATATTTCTTTGAAACAGATATAAGTACAACATTTTTTTTTTACACCATATCACTTAGAATCTATATTTCTTTCATACAGATACAGACACAGGTACACACTATGCAAAATCACTGTGCAGATGTGTTTCTTTGAAACAGACATAGGTACACACAACCTTACACCAACTCACTGTGTTTCTTTGAAACACACAAGGTTTGATACATCTAACAGTAAAACAAATCTTTCACAAACAAATAAACTTGAGAGGAGAAAAACAGAGAAAAGATGTCTCACCTGATAAGGTTGAGAGTAAGTTTTGGGAATAAAATAAATGGAGACAAGTCAGCAACCAACGGTTTCAGTTTCAAGGGAGTGTTAAAACATGCAGACTGACCCATACACACACTACACCACATCTGCTGCTAAAGGAAAAAAGAAGAAAAAAAAGGAGAAAAGAACTGATGCCTCACCACAAAGCATAAACCCAACATGCTGGTCAGGCCTTGACAGCTTACCCCACATTTGAATAAAAACAATATCATGAAATAAAAAAAAACATTAAACAAAATACACAAATACATTAAAATGTAATGAACAAGAAATTTTTGTCCTAAAATTACGTTTATCTAACATACTTACCGTGACCCACTAGTGCAGACTCCGGCATACGAAAAAACGTAGCCGTATGAAGAGCACAGGAACCGGAGTCAAGATGGCTGCCCATCAAAAGAGGAAGCTAGTCAGGGATACAGAGGGGAGGTAACCAACTTCCGGGAGGTTATCGGCCGTAGCTACTTTTGTTTTCTCCGCATAGGCGGATGGTAGTTTGCACAGGACAGGAATCGGACCCCCTGCCGGAGTCTGCACTAGTGGGTCACGGTAAAGTATGTGTAGTGAAATGAAAGACAATACACCATGAGGAGACATCTGTTGTGACAAAAAGTAATACAATACAATACAATACAATACAATACACTCACCGACATAGCCTTCAAAGCACGGGGGTACGGGGACTATCTTGCGGTGGGTGAAGAAGTGAAGGCTGGTGATGGGGGCATCCATGCTGGTCTTCCACACTTTCACAATGTCTGGAAACCATTCACAAACCTTAATTTATACTTTAACTGCCTTCACAATGTCTGGAAACCATACACAAACCATAATTCATACTTTAACTGCCTTCACAATGTCTGGAAACCACACACAAACCATAATTCATACTTAAACTGCCTTCACAATCTGAAAACCATTCACAAACCAAAATTTATACTTAAACTGCCTTCATAATGTCTGGAAACCATTCACAAACCATAATTTATACTTAAACTGCCTTCATAATGTCTGGAAACCATTCACAAACCATAATTTATACTTAAACTGCCTTCATAATGTCTGGAAACCATTCACAAACCATAATTTATACTTAAACTGCCTTCACAATCTGAAAACCATTCACAAACCATAATTTATACTTAAACTGCCTTCATAATGTCTGGAAACCATTCACAAACCATAATTTATACTTTAACTGCCTTCACAATGTCTGGAAACCATACACAAACCATAATTTATACTTTAACTGCCTTCACAATCTGAAAACCATTCACAAACAATAGTTTATGCTTTAACTGCCTTCACAATGTCTGAAGACCATTAACAAACAACAGTTTATACTTTAACTGCCTTCACAATCTGAAAACCATTCACAAACAATAGTTTATGCTTTAACTGCCTTCACAATGTCTGAAGACCATTAACAAACCATTGTTTCAAAATGACAACATTCTAATGTGAAATGTAATACTCTAACTACCTTCACAACGTCTGAAAACCATTCATAAACCATTGTTTCAAAATGATAATATTCAAATGTGAAATGTGATACTTAAACTGCCCTCACAACATTCAAATGTGAAATGTAATACTTAAACTGCGTTCACAATGTCTGAATAACATTCAAAATCCACCGTTTCAAAATGATAACATTCAAATGTGAAATGCTATACTTAAACTGTCTTCATAATGTCTAAAAAAGCATTCACAAACCATTGTTTCAAAATGATAACATTCAAATGTGAAAAGTAACACTCCAACTGCTTTCACAATGTCTTAAAACGATTCACAAACCACTGTTTCAAATTTACAACATTCAAATGTGAAACATAATATTCTAACTACCTTCACAATGTCTGAAAACCATTCATAAATGATTGTTTCAAAAAGATAACATTCAAATGTGAAATCTGATACTTACACTGCCTTCACAATATTCAAATGTGAAATGTAATACTTAAACTGCGTTCACAATGTCTGAATAAACATTCAAAATCCACCGTTTCAAAATGATAACATTCAAATGTGAAATGCTATACTTAAACTGTCTTCATAATGTCTAAAAAAGCATTCACAAACCCTTGTTTCAAAATGATAACTCTGAAATGTGAAATTTGATACTCTTATTGCCTTCCCAATGTCTGAAAACAATTCACAAACCATTGTTTCAAAATGACAACATTCAAATGTGAAACGTAATATTCTAACTACCTTCACAATGTCTGAAAACCATTCATAAATGATTGTTTCAAAAAGATAACATTTAAAAATGTGAAATCTGATACTTACACTGCCTTCACAACATTCAAATGTGAAATGTAATACTTAAACTGTGTTCAAAATGTCTGAATAACATTCAAAAACCACTGTTTCAAAAAAGATAACATTCAAATGTGAAATATTGTACTTAAACTGTCTTCACAATGTCTGAAAAAGCATTCGCAAACCCTTGTTTCAAAATAACATTCAAATGTGAAATGTAATACTTTTAACTGGATGTCTGCAGTCAGCAGTATGTGTGATGGCACATCAAACAGAATTCTTCCCTCACAACAATCAGTGTAAAATGGTGTTTCCCAGCACACATCTCTTTGGAGAACATGCAGAATCTCTCTCCTTTTTTCCTTTTTTTTTTTTTTTTTTAATAAACATTTTAGTCATTTATTAAATAAACATGATTAAAAAACAAAACAACAACTACTACTAAACATACACACACAAAATGCACAACAGCAAAACATACCCTCGCGTACACATAACACAGAAGCAAAACAACACAATCCTCAGAAGCTATGTGTTCCATCACTTAACACAGTGTCTTCCTGCACTGAGATGTTCTGCTGATCTGGATACACTCACACACCACATGAAACCCCTTGTCACACAGTTACTAAGGAGGAATTTCGCTTCATGTCCTGTCACACACACTGGTGACTGCAGACATCATTAGTGATTTGCACATCTGAATGTTATCATAAAAAATCAGATGAATAAAAAGGCAGGAGAGGAGGCGGTGGAGTGTTGCATGGTGAGCTGTGGAAAACAGAGCAGAATGAAGCGAGGAGTCAAAGATGAATATTTGCAATTAATAAAAGTACATTAAAAAAACCCCCAAGTAAACACACAGTAACTGAATAAACAAAAGAATGACAAGTACAATAGTAGTAGTAGGCCTCCTTCGGTCATGGCTGACCATGGATAGAGTATATCCGACCTAATGTCTAACTGGGCTGTCTGCTTGGACCAAGCAGCGTCGCCTGTGACTGTAGAGACCGATGCGAGAGAGACAGTCTCTGTTGCAGCGATCACATGTGTAAGCTGATGCAATTACAATAACACTTTCGGCAAGTGTAAAGAAACAAAGTACCCAGAACTGTGCGGCTGTGGCATTTTTTTAGTTAAAAAATCAAAACATCAATATAAACCTTTTCATACTTTACATGAGAAAGACAGATTTGTTAACTTCCATACAAAGCAATCTACACTCGCCAAATCTATTCACATACCCTTCTTCTTCTTCTGCGTTCACTCGTATGCACAAGAGTGGGCTTTTACGTGTATGACACGTTTTTACCCCGCCATGTAAGCAACCATACTCCGTTTTCGGGGGTGTGCATGCTGGGTATGTTCTTGTTTCCATAACCCACCGAACGCTGACATGGATTACAGGATCTTTAAAGTGCGTATTTGATCTTCTGCTTGCATGTACACATGAAGGGGGTTGAGGCACTAGCAGGTCTGCACATATGTTGACCTGGGAGATCGTAAAAATCTCCGCCCTTTACCCACCAGCCGCCGTCACCGTGATTCGAACCCGGGACCCTCAGATTGACAGTCCAACGCTTTAACCACTCGGCTATTGCGCCCGTCTATTCACATACCCAAAGTCTGGAGGTTGACCTTGAACACTTCAATCTGCCCTTCCTCGAACCCTATGGCGGTCACTCTGTGCTGAGGGTCTGGTGTGGCGATCTCTATCGTCTCTGCACTGCACAGACATTGTTCACCATCAGTCAGTCAGTCATTCATGAGGAACGTTCTATCGCCCATCAACGTTATTTTATCCACATCAATACAAACAAACTTTTCTGTGGCCTGTAATCATTATTAGAACTTGGCATTATCAATACACATTCATATATTCCTCCATTTGTCCTGTCCATAGTTCCTCCAGACTTCAATCTACATGTGTTTGTGTGTGTGTGTGTGTGTGTGTATGTGCGTGTGTACACAAGTTCTTATATTGATATGCACATGTATGTATCCTAAATTCTACTGTATCTGTGTTTGTGCATGATTTTCGATTTATGTTTGTACCTTTTTATGTACTATTTCCCCCCCATCCCCAATATTCCTTGTGACTCCGGTACACTTGGTAATAAAGACATATTCTATTCTATTTATAATTTTCAACTTCCATCCCTTTGTTTCAGAGTTATGTATGTGTGTAAGCGTTGGGTGTGAAAGCCCTTTGATTTGTTTCTACACAAGATTTACCACTATACAGATAAATATATCATCATTTATTCATTAACATAATATACTTCTCATAACTACCACCACTGAACTGACATCATCTTTCAGTCATGTTAATAATATATAAACTTTCCTCATCTGCTTCGGTATTCAAAATGTAAGCTCCGTTTATCATCATTATATCAATATCTGTCTGTCAGATGATGCAAACAAAATTCTATTTCATTCACTTAGGCTTCCATTTCTTCACGGCTGCAATGTAACTCTTGCTGTATGTTTCCAATATCATGTTGACAGTCTTTGGTCTGTTTTGTTCAATAAAAGGGCAGGTTTTCTATGGTAACACTCAGGAATTTAAATGCATCCTCAATAACAGACAGATTACACTCATGTAAGTGATTAA
This sequence comes from Babylonia areolata, assembly GCF_041734735.1. Taxonomy (NCBI): domain Eukaryota; kingdom Metazoa; phylum Mollusca; class Gastropoda; order Neogastropoda; family Buccinidae; genus Babylonia; species Babylonia areolata. Next base: position 12,449,720 of record NC_134896.1, on the reverse strand, counting down.
AAAACCCAATAAATATACACTATAACCATATACCGACACACACACACATGGTTCTTTGTCATAAACTGATCATACAAAATACACAGTAAAGTATGTGTAGCGAAATATAATAACAGTACAGCATAAGTGTTCCATGCCGAAGAAGAACATAACCCTTAACAGCACCTATCCCCATCTTTCTCTGACACGTCTCTCTGTCTCAGCGAAACGCAGAGAAAAAGAATATGAATGTCCTTACATGCCCGGCAGATTTTCAAACTCAGGGAACAAGGTGACTGCAGGAATCTCCCCAATAGTCGGCTGCTGTCCAGCGTCCTGCACACAACACAACAGAACACACACAATGGGAGTTCAGGTCAGCCTTTGATCTCTCTTCTGCAGTGAAAACAATAATCCAGTATTCATGGTAACAACTTATTCATGCTGCAATACCTATATAGGTGTATCTCAGCAGTGATTTACACACATGTACACGTGCATCTCAAAAGTGAATAACCTCTCTGTGCATGTATCTCAACAGTGAACTACCTCTCTCTGCATGTGAATCCCAATATTGGATTACATCTCTGTACATGTGTATCTCAACAGTGAATTACATCTCTGTGCATGTGTATCTCAACAGTGAATTACCTCTCTGTGCATGTGTATCTCAACAGTGAATTACATCTCTGTGCATGTGTATCTCAACAGTGAATTACCTCTCTGTGCATGTGTATCTCAACAGTGAACTACCTCTCTGTACATGTGTATCTCAACAGTGAATTACATCTCTGTGCATGTGTATCTCAACAGTGAATTACCTCTCTGTGCATGTGTATCTCAACAGTGAACTACCTCTCTGTACATGTATCTCAACAGTGAATTACCTCTCTGTGCATGTGTATCCCAATAGTGAATTACCTCTCTGTGCATGTGTATCCCAATAGTGAATTACATCTCTGTGCATGTGTATCCCAATAGTGAATTACATCTCTGTACATATGTGCATCTCAACAGTGAATTGCCTCTCTGTACATGTGTATCTCAAATGAACAGTGAATAGCATCTCTGTACATGTGCATCTCAAATGAACAGTGAATAGCATCTCTGTACATGTGCATCTCAAATGAACAGTGAATAGCATCTCTGTACATGTGCATCTCAACAGTTATTACCTCTCTGTACATGTGTATAAAAGTGGAGTGATGGCCTAGAGGTAACACGTCCGCCAAGGAAGAGAGAGAGAATCTGAGCGCGCTGGCTCGAATCACGGCTCAGCCACCAATATTTTCTTCCCTTCCACTAGACCTTGAGTAGTGGTCTGGACGCTAGTCATTCAGATGAGACGATAAACTGAGGTCCCGTGTGCAGCATGCACTTAGCGCACATAAAAGAACCCACAGCAACAATAGGGTTGTTCCTGGCAAAATTCTGTAGAAAAATCCACTTCGATAGGGGGAAAAAAAAAAAAAAATGCATGCAGGGGAAAAAAAAAAAAAAGGGTGGCGCTGTAGTATAGCGACTTGCTCTCCCTGGGGAGGGCAGCCCGGATTTCACACAGAGAAATCTGTTGTGATAAAAAGAAATACAAATACAAATTTTATAAGTGAATTACCTCTCTGTTCATATAATAATAATAATGGTATTTATATAGTGCTGAATCTTGTGCAGAGACAAATCAAAGCGCTTTCGCACCAGTCATTCACACGCATGCATAACTCTAAAAGTGGAGAAACTAAAGACGAGGAAGAGGCAGGGAAGGGAGGCTGTTTTGGGAAGAGGTGGGTTCTAAGGCCAGACTTGAAAGAGCTGAGTGTGGAGACCTGACGAAGCGAAAGAGGAAGTTCATTCCAATTGCAAGGTCCAGAGACAGTGAATTAGCTCTTTGTACAAGTGTATATCAACAGTAAATTAACTCTCTGTGCATGTGCATCCAAACAATGAATTACCTCTGTACATGTGTACCTAAACAGTGAATTACCTCTATACATGTATACCCAAACAATGAATTACCTCTGTACATGTGTACCTAAACAGTGAATTACCTCTGTACATGTATACCCAAACAATGAATTACCTCTGTACATGTGTACCTAAACAATGAATTACCTCTCTATACATATATACATCTCAGCAGTGAATTACCTCTCGGTACAAGTGTATCTTAAAGTCAGACCCAGAGATCAGGAAGACTGGTTCAGGCACTCCATTCTTTGTCTGCACCCTGACACAAGAAACATTCATGGCATACTCTTCATTATTTCATTTCATCTTATTTTCTAACGAGCAGAATCAAAGTGAACATTACATCACTGCGTATTGAGAAGCAAAAGAAGAAAAAGTGAAATATGGAACGAAAAACAAATAACAAACAAAACATCAAAAAAGATCCCCAAAATGTCAAGGATAAGAGCATTTTCTGAACAGCCACCACTGAAACAACTTAGGGGAAATGATACCCTCTTTATTCATCGCCAAGTAGTACTTGTAACCTCTTCAGACTTTGTGGTTGAATGTGTGCGTATGTACAGGTGTGTTGCTACATAAGATTATTCATTTTCAGTAAAACCGTGGAAATACACACGCAAACACACACAGAGTTGCAGTACAACATTATAAATTCAAACAGAAAGTGCAGGCAAAAAGGAAACACACAGAGAAATAAACAAACAGGGTTTATACTTACACAGTGTTTTTCAGGAAAAAAGGGATGTAAGGCAGGGATATACTCTGGCAGTTTTCTGTGGATGAAGAAGGTAACAAATGTTGTAAAAAAAAATAAAAAAAAAGAAAAAAAAGAAAAAAAAAGAAGAAAAGAAAGGATTCTGAATATATGACATTAGAGTTCTAGCAATTCATATCTAAACTGAAAATTTTGTTATAGGTCTGTTTGTCTTTTCTGTGCCAAAACAGCCAAAGGAGTCCTGTTCTAACCATACTATCACTGAATCAGAGTAAAAACAACAGCAAAAACAACAGAAAATGTCAGCATTGTTAAACACCATCACAAAAAAAGAAAGAAAAAACAAAAGCAAAACAAGTGCTCTTTCAAAAGCTGGATGTGATGTTATTGTAAAACAGTACCCAAAACAATCAAAGGAAAACACCATCACAGTACTTTAAATTTTAATGATACTAAACATCATTATCACTAAAATCATCATCATGACTGCTCATCATTCCAGTACAAATCATTTCTGACTTAATCATTTTCAACACTGTCATCATCATCATCAACGCCACACCATCAGTATCATCACTGCTCACCATCCCACTACTTTTCATGTCTAATTTTGTTATAACAGTTATTTATTATCACAGTTTTCAACACTGTCTTCAACATCATCACCACTATCACAATCAAAATAAGCAAATAAAACCCACACCATCCCAGTCCTTTTTATAAATCGGGTGTCCCCAAAAAAGTGAACCACTTTTTGACAAGTATTTTCTCAGTGATAGAGAAACCGAATTCACTGAAAATTTTCACACAGTAACCTTATGGTATCATCAACAAGTCTGCAAAATATCTAAAAGTTTGAACGCAAATTATGCAAGTACTGTCAAACTCAAAACAGCTATAACCTCCAGTTTTAACTGTTCTATCACTACAACCCCTCACCTGCTATAACCTCCAGTTTGAGCTGTTCTATCACTACAACCCCTCACCTGCTATAACCTCCAGTTTGAGCTGTTCTATCACTACAACCCCTCACCTGCTATAACCTCCAGTTTGAGCTGCTCTACCATTACAACCCCTCACCTGCTATAACCTCCAGTTTGAGCTGCTCTACTATTACAACCCCTCACCTGCTATAACCTCCAGTTTGAGCTGCTCTACCATTACAACCCCTCACCTGCTATAACCTCCAGTTTGAGCTGCTCTATCACTACCACCCCTCACCTGCTATAACCTCCAGTTTGAGCTGCTCTACCATTACAACCCCTCACCTGCTATAACCTCCAGTTTGAGCTGCTCTACCATTACAACCCCTCACCTGCTATAACCTCCAGTTTGAGCTGCTCTACCATTACAACCCCTCACCTGCTATAACCTCCAGTTTGAGCTGCTCTATCATTACAACCCCTCACCTGCTATAACCTCCAGTTTGAGCTGCTCTATCATTACCACTTCTCACCTGCTATAACCTCCAGTTTGAGCTGCTCTATCATTACCACTTCTCACCTGCTATAACCTCCAGTTTGAGCTGCTCTACCATTATACCCCTCACCTGCTATAACCTCCAGTTTGAGCTGCTCTATCACTACCACCCCTCACCTGCTATAACCTCCAGTTTGAGCTGCTCTACCATTACACCCCTCACCTGCTATAACCTCCAGTTTGAGCTGCTCTACCATTACAACCCCTCACCTGCTATAACCTCCAGTTTGAGCTGCTCTACCATTACAACCCCTCACCTGCTATAACCTCCAGTTTGAGCTGCTCTACCATTACAACCCCTCACCTGCTATAACCTCAAGTTTGAGCTGCTCCACTCTACTGGCCTCATCTTGCTCCTCGTCGACGATGGCTGAATACATGTTGAACGCCTGGCTCTTCGGCAGAGTCTCTGTCTGCTCTGGATTCGTCTGCTTGTCGAACTTGAATTCAGAAGACAGAAGCAAAACAGTCAGTTCAATTTTATAAAAAAAAAAAAATCCAAAAAAAAAAAAAAAAATCTAGCATGTCACAATTCACCAGAGTTATAGACAAATAGAGCAACAAGCAAATCTTACACAAAGTCCTGTCCTGAAAATAAAGAAGAAAAAAAAAGAGAGAGAAAAAAAAAAAGGATTTTCAACGTAACTTTCTCAGTCTTCAGCTCTTCTGTTGAGGAGCGATGAACAGACATATATACAGTATGATTACACTGTCATGTGGCCAGTCATTACAAATCATTTCCCTCCTCCTCTCCCTCCTGGGCATGCTACTAAATTACCCCTCAGGCTCCCCCCAAACAAAAAAAAATCCACAGCTGCCTCCTACCAAGACGTACATGTGCTATGGGCCAAAATGGAAGACTGGGAGCACACAGTCAAGTATCATCCACTTCACGTCTTTGGGTGTGTTGCTCAAATATCTTGACTGACACTACTACTTTACTAGTGTCTGGATCTCATGGGCCTGGTTAATGTTGGGATATCATTATGAAAGGAAGCGTAGCGTACAGCCTTGCCAAGAAGTCCTAAACCTAATGGACTTCCATAGCATCATCATCCTTCTCCTCCTTCACCATCAATAGCAAAAAAACCAAAAAAAACAACAACAAAAAAAAAAAAAAAAAAAAAAAAAAGTCACTGGATCTGTGGCCTTTCATGCCCTGTTCCCATGGTGACCTCAGTTAGATCTCCCTCCACTCTGTGCTTGGGGTGAGTCCTGTCAAGGTCTTTGGTGTTGGCAGATTCATGGAGTACTGCTGGCAGATTCATGGGGTACTGCTGGCAGATTCATGGAGTACTGTTGGCAGATTCATGAAGTACTGTTGGCAGATTCATGGGGTACTGTTGGCAGATTCATGGGGTACTGTTGCTGGAGGGAGGTGGTGGTGGTCTCCGCTCTGGGTGGAATGCTCTCTCACTAGTCTCAGTCTCACTCCTGCGACAAAGCTTTTCTGCTGTCAGCAAGGGGGATTTGGTGGTGTCTTAGGGATGTTAAATCAGAACAGGCTCTACTGATCACCATCAAAGTGACTCAGCAGCAGTGCAGGCTCTCCTCTGGTGTGTAGTCTCCTGGCGACCTAACACTGATAATTCCCTGTGGACTGCTGACATTAGGACTGCAAGAGGCAAATCCAAGTATGGCTGTGTATGGGGTACTCTGAATGAGCAGCATTGGAGTAGCACAACTAAAGCGGTGCAGAGGATTGGACAGAAAAAAAATCAACAATAAAAAAAACAAAATATCAGCAATGACAAGAATGATGTTAGAGTTAAATTAAGGACGATAACAAAAACAATCAGTTAGATAAAACAAGTATAAACAAAAAAATATTTTTCAGACAACAAAATCAATCAGCTGAGGAAATCAACCAGAAAAGAGAGAGGATCTGCTCAAGGGTGACAACTAACAAGGTAGTAGTTTCGTAGTGGATGGAATGACAAAAAAGGGCAAGCTGTAGTGTTGACAGTATACCCAATGTCACACCTGACATGTAACATAACAAAAAGTACCCTGTGTTCCCAAATTATTCAATCCAATGCAGTTTCTGTCTCTGGCATTCTGCGCACCAAACAAGTACAGCACCTTGTTTTAAATCTTACATTTTTATCGTTTGACATCTGCAGTTGTAAAATTCCATTAAATATTGATGATAAAATCATTAAAATGTTTTTCTGTTTGTCAACTGGAATTATACATCATTTGTAAATATGTTGTAATCCTGTCACATTCATACCTCTTCCATGTTAGTTGTTACATTCCATTTTACCTTTGACGATAAATGTGATAACTGGCATGCTTCATATAAATATTTGTCTTGTATCTTTTTATGAGGCCATGATGTAATGTCCTATGTGAGATAATAAAGTAACACTTAAACTGCCTTTTGCTCCAATAAAACCAGGAACCTGAAGCCATGGTGCTAAGTGCTCTGGTCATCTTGTACATAGGTCAACTATAAAACAGTACAGAGGAACAGAAATAAAAGGTTCTAACAGTTTTTCTTGAACTTACTTCCATTGAGAGTGAAAGGTTCTGGGTTTGCAACACTGCAACGTTTACCTGTGTGCAAGCTGACTGGAAGCAAAGCACGCTCAGCACTGGCCTCAAGTTGTGTCCCTTTGTAGTCCAGAGTGAAAGCTACTGTACTATTTTGCTATCAAATATTTCAAAACATTGCAAGCTTCTTTTTTTTTTCATTCATGGGCTGCAACTCCCACGTTCACTCGTATACACGCGAGTGGGCTTTTATGTGTATGACCGTTTCTACCCCGCCTGTAGGCAACCCCGCTTTCGGGGTTGTGCATGCTGGGTATGTTCTTGTTTCCATAACCCACCGAACGCCGACATGGATTACAGGATCTTTAATGTGCGTATTTGATCTTCTGCTTGCGTATACACACGAAGGGGGTTCAGGCACTGGCAGGTCTGCACATATGTTGACCTGGGAGATCGTAAAAATCTCCACCCTTTACCCACCAGGCACTGTCACCGTGATTCGAACCCGGGACCTTCAGATTGAAAGTCCAACGCTTTAACCACTCGGCTATTGCGCCTGTCATTACAAGCTTCTTTTCCTTTTATTTTCTTGTTGTTGCAAGAAACCATTGTTCTCATGTGTCTCTAATTTTCCCATGTGTTTGGTGGTTACAAATACATCCCTGCCATGTGTAAAAAAAACTTTAAAGTGATCTGGACATTTAGAAAGAATTATATATATATAAAAAAAAAAAGATGATCTCAACCTTGGTGGTAGTTATCCATCCCTGACACCTGAAAATTATTCTGACAAGATTCTCCACGATTTTCTTTATTGGATAGGCTTTATCATTCTATACAACAAATATCCTCCTATTAGGCACATATGCACACTCTTTTATTTATCTTTTGTGTGTGTGTGTGTGTGTGTGTGTGTGTGTGTGTGTGTGTTTATGTGTTTGTGCGTGCATGTGAATTATTCTATAGGTGTATCTATTTTGTTGTTATAGCAAAAACTGAACTGGTATTGTGAGTCAAATTTGAATCTCTGAGTAACTTCAACATCAAAGAAAGAAAATGTTTATTAAACTTGAAAGATGTTTATAAACAAACCCCCACCCCACCCCACCCCACCAAACAGTTTTTACAGACCTGGTGAATCACTTGTGAACAAACAAAAACTGGACTGAGGTCACCATGTTAGCTTGAGTTATGAATACAAGTTTTTGAAAACAAGTCAAAAGTGACAGATGAATTTCAGGCAATGTAGTGCATTACCGAAGAAACCATCGAACAGGCGCCAAGTGGACTCTCTGGTGAAAAATTAACAGCATTTTCTAAGTAGTAATCTCGGCCTTTCTTTTCGTCTGTGAATTCTTGCTTAAATGGGCTTCGGCGACGTCTGTATTCAGTGCCATCCTTTTTCTCCTTCCTAGCTGCCTGCAAAACACTTGGCAGTCCTGTGTGAGTCACACTGGATCCATCTGGTTCTCCTTGGTAATCTCTTTTGAATGGATGCACTGCAATGTCCTTGTATACATACAAATGCATGCAGCCTCAAACACACATTCACATGCATGCATATACACAAACACCTGCGTGTGCGCGCACACACACACACACACAAACACACATGAATGTATGAGCACACATATGCACTCACTCACTCACTCACTGACATACACTTATCCACTCATCACAAAATGGTCAAGTTGTTAGTGTATACACATACAAAATATACCTCATAAAGTTTGTATTACCAGTACCACAGATATGCACACACATCCCTTTACTGGAGACTTCAATGGCAGAATAATAAATTAAACATTAAAACTGAAACACATTTGTGTTTTTTTGCAAGATTATTTGATTTTATATATTTTTTCCCACTAGCAGTACTGGTAGCAGCAGCTAGAACACTGAATAAATAATGAATATCGTCATTAGCATCACAACATTATCATAACCATACAATTCAATACTAGTATAAATACCACCTGGCAAGCAGACTTACAATGACGTAAGTGATGCCGACCACGTGACCTTGTTTAGGGGGCAGTCTTTCAAAGACACTGATCGCTACCACCTCCGCATCTCCTGGAAAATAAAATCTGTCCTTGGTTAGTCTCATGTCACAGTAAAAGTAAGTCCCAAGTCTTGGATAATATCCTCAAAGTCTTAACAAAACAGAATACATTTTATGAACACAGAACTATCTGGCTGTCATCCTCCTCCAATGGATTCAAATGCAGTGATTATGGGAGAAGAAACTTAAAACAAACCACAAGATTAAAAAAGAAGAAGAAGAAAAAAAAAAGACCCCATCGCTTTTTCTGGCTGAGGTGGTGAATTCATTGATATCCACTGTGTCTTTGCCTTGGAATAGGAAGGCAGAGCCCACTCCTCTCTTTCTGCTGTTTTCTCTAAACTGAAGTGAGGTACCCATTCACACCTGGGTTGCATGGGGAAAATCAGAGTAAAGTGCCTTTCCCTAGGACAAAGCACTGAACCATGATACCTGGTGAACACTGAACCAGAAGACCAATGTCTGATTCTGCCTTGGCATCTCTGCAAGATTGGGGCGGGGGATCAGAAAAGCATGAGAAGGTTTGAAGCTGGACATACATGTATGGATATAAATCCTGATCGTATACAGAAAAGCTGTGAAACTGTCATCATGTAAAATATAAATTACAAGTTTTTTTTTCACAACTTGAACTCCTCTTCGGTCACAGACAAATATTTTCTTTGTGCTCTTGATTATTTTCTTTTTTATTATCAAAAGGCAACGATAATAATCAACATGCTGATGTATGACAGAATGAAAAAGAGATCTATGCAATATCTTGCTGATGAAGATGGCGATAGGGGTGTTGGAGTGGTACGCGAGAGGTCTTGTAAACACTGGTCGGAACGTTTTCAGATAAACCTTAGCTTTGTTGACTGCAGTCAAAGGAAACCGCCTTCCCGATCTTCTTCCTTTTTCATATAATTACACATCATACCATTAACTTTTCAACACCCAGTCAACAGATTTGAAAATGGGTGCCATCAGCAATTCCACTCACCTGGCATGGGCAGGTTTGAAAACTGAACATTTTTCATCACCGGAGTGATTTTTTCAGCTATCTGATATTCAACACTGCAGAACTGACAGTTCATAGAGGAAACCAGAAATTTGCTTGTATCTTTTTCAGTTTTAAGGCTGGCCAGACTGTGAATTGTCGTCTGCGAGGGTAGGCTGTAGAAATCCGCATCTCGCCACTCGCTGAAGTCCATCTTGTTTTGTAAACTTCAGCTTGAATGGCTTTTATTTCTGCAAGACAAATATCGAAAGAGTGACCGCCCTTGTGTCAACGATGCTATGGTAAGCCATTGGCATCAAAACATGAAATGCATGCATGTGAGTTTCTGTCTTCAGCCTTCTCTGTGTGTGCATGTGTATGTGTGTGTGTGTGTGTGTGTGTGTGTGATCAATGCCGGGTATGGGGTCACACGTCCCGCTTTTGGTTCAATTCAGCGTCAGTGACTCCTGAGCCGCCATCTGCGGGCTGTTCGAGCCGCGGGGTACCTTGATAAAAAGGCTGATGATAATTAAAAGGCTGAGGTGGTCGTGAGGACCACCGGGCCGACCGGAGTGAACTTGAAGACCACATTCAGTTAACCGTGGTTCCCGTACAGGACCAGCCGCTGTGGTGATTTTTTTTCCCCCCGACACGGACTGACTCAGTGACAGCCGTGACTGACGCCGGACTGTGTGGGCACTACACAGGTTTGAACTCCGTCACACGCAAAACTCGTGATTGTTGTGGGATATTTCTTTCTGCACACACACACTCACACATCATATACCTTTTCGGATATGTCCACACACGCCGCCGCCTACTGAGGACCGACACCGGCACACACACACACACACACACACACACACACCACTGATATCATTAGTGCTACGGAATCAAGAGACAAGCAAATTGCAAAAATACCTACTTTTTCACCAGTCCCTGAATGGGAGCAGTGTAAAGCTACCTTTGACATGGATTATACAGATTTATCCAAGAACCAGTCACCATTTTTGTTAAAACCTGAAGTGCTCTCCCATATAGAAAATCAATATTCTAATTATCTAAAAATATACACAGACGGATCTGTTCTAGAAGATGGTAATTCAGGAGCGGCTTTTGTAATTCCTTCATTTAGATTAGAAAAATTATACTATATTGGTAGACAATATTCCATTTTCACAGCTGAACTTATAGCCATACTTATGGCCTTAAATTATATTTCAGACATTCCGAAAACTGTCAGTGAAATTCTATTATGTGTAGACTCGAAGTCAGTATTAAAAGCTATAGAATTTCCAAATTCAAAGAAGCGAATAGAGATGACAATGGAAATAAAACATATTATTCACCAAATGACAAAACAGAGCATTAAATTAACTTTCTGTTGGGTACCTTCGCACTGTGGAATATCTTCAAATGAGTGGGTAGACCAAGCAGCTAGAAGAGCAGCACGTAATTTCGAAGGCGCAATACAACTTGACATCCAGTTAGATCTACATGAATACATTAGTTGTATAGAAAATGTATCTAGAAATCGATTTAAGAAATTACTTATAGATTCAAATAATCAATATTACCAATGTTGTGTAAACACAAAGAATGCAGCTAATCCCAAACATTTTCTAAATTTGACACCAGCAGCACATTCAAGACAAATTACAAGTCTAATGTATAGAATTCGTTTAAATGCCTTTCGTACAAAATTTTCTAAAAATATAAAATGTATATGCGGTAAGCAAATAACTGTAAGTCATCTACTCATTCATTGTCCGAGCATAAGACCGTTAATTCCTAAAGATGTAGTTGATGACTTTTCTTCCAATATTTCATTAGCCACTGAAAAGATTTTGAATGATTATTCATTACTTAGAATGTTTTCGGAAATTTTAAACTCCAGTCCAGTTGGTATTCTCCTTTGATGTGTTATAATTAATGGTGTTATTTATATTTACATTGTTATAGGTTAATACTTGTTGATATGCATATACATATTCTCCTTCCCATGACACCTCTTCAATACACACCACAATCTCTTTAGACCTTTTTCTTATAATATACTTTTCCTCTGTTACATAACATGAATAAATTTTTTACACTAATATTCACATGCATTCCCTTTCCTTTATCCACTTCTTTACTCCTTTCCGTCTAAAAACACTTATAGTGAATAGACGTTAAACTGAAGAAAACACCACTGAGCTTCCACGACTATGCAATCACACGTCAGTGCCGTGTGCACAGCACTGACGTAGCACCGGTGCACGCACTCACAAGCACTGACGCGCGTGCGCGCACACACGCACAGACACACACTGCCACACACACACTGACTCAGTGACACACACACCGTGGGCGCACGCACGCACGCACACACATCATTAGTACGCATGCTGTATAACTGGATCACCATTGGCAGCACCGTCAAATCATCCTTTCACTCCTAGTTCTGGTTTCGCTGACCACCTGTATGTGTTGTTGTCTCTGATCATGACGTATCGGAGGCATCGTGACAGAATCGGTAAGGGCGGCGTTGGACTTCTGATCCAGTGTTCACCAGTGACCTGTGTTCGAGGCTTCGTTTCCATTTCCTTCGGCACGGTCCGGGCCGGCGGTCAGTGTCTGTCCTTGGGAGAGACACTTTTCTGACTCCGATTTTCCTTACTCCACCGGCCAAGCGTGAATGGGTACTCAAGTTTGGTTGGGGAAGGTTAAAGGACTGGGCTCCGTAATCCCGTGCCGACCCTAGAGACAGGGGATATGGATTCACTGACTGCCCAATGGCCGTGAAGAACAAACAAACAAACTGAACAACAAACAAACAAACAAACCCCCCCCCCCCCCCCAAAAAAAAAAAAAAAAAAAAATCAAACAAACAAACAAAAAAAAACCTATGAAACCTTTAACATTTTCATTAAAAAAAAAAAAAAAAAAAAATCTAAAGACCACGACAAAGACGTCGTGTTAAACAGGTTGTCTTCCCCCTTTATCCTGAGAGTGACTGATCATGATCGGCAACTAATCATCTGAGATGCGAGTGTCAGCATTAAACCCGGCGTAAAAGCTTCAAACTACACCCCTCTGGATTTTACCCCGGGATCATTCTACTAAGGCTAGCCTCGATTGAACCCCGGGGTCATTATTGGCTTCTCAAGATCCAACCTTCCCCCCCCCCCCTTCCCCCCTCCCCGCCCACCCCACCGACACCCTATCCCGGTTGGAAAGTACCCCGGTTTGACAAAGCAATTGATAAACGAAGGGTATCGTTCTCGATTAGCCTTTACTGACCCCACTCGCAGCCCCACCCCTTTCACTGGCAGTTAATATAAGAGAGAGGGGGGGCGGGGTGGAGGTTCAATTCTGACAGGGCCAAATTTACCACTGGGGGGCATTTTTAGCTTGTCTAGAATAACCCCCCATGATCATCAGGAGTACGTGACGACCATTTGCACAAGCGACAACATCGATACCCATGCACCCTCAACATTGCTTGTAGACCATTGAATTTGAAAGGTCACGCAGAACGGTATTATTGACACTGGAGAAGGAATCGCGGCAGACTGCAGCTGAGAAAATAATCCCACTTTTCATTTCTTTTTTCCTCCGAGTGTGAAACCGATGCCCCCCACCCCAACCCCCCCAACGCCTCCCCCCTCTTCCCTTCCCCCGACCCCCCCAAGATTCAATGCGAATAGACAGTTATATATGTATGAAACTAGGGCAAGAAACAAACGATCAAAATTATTTCGGAAATAAAATCTTTCTCTCACCATAACAGTAAGCCTGTTGTCATCACTTCTGTTTCTGATTATCACGACTTGGTTCACTGATCGAGATACCAGCTGCTTCATCAGGAATATTCATCTACATACTTTTATGTTTAATCGTTTCATAGCTTGACCATTCTTTCACTTCGTCATTTCATTGTTTGATGTGTCGATTCAGATGTTACGAATACACAATTGTTGTATATCTAGTTCTTGATTTATTCGTTGATTTCTTGATTTTTTTCCCGTTTATCGATTCATCAGTTCATTCATTAACCATTAATCATTTGATTGTATATTCAGCAGTACCTCATTCGAATGAAATCTTGTCAATTTTGTTCCCTGCGTGGACATGTCTCTCTGTGTGCATGTTGGTCCATTTATTTACTAAGTGTATTGAATATGTCTTCTTCTTCTTGGTTGTACATCGTAGTCCGAGGATGAAGTCGGTCGTAGGCTGTGTTCCCAGCGATGAAAGTGTAAGTGGCCAAGCAGTCCAAGACTGGAAGCACGCAGGTGCCCGCAGGTCTGGGGAGGGGCGACGTCTGTTTGTTGCAGCAGCGAGACGTTGCCGGTCCTCTTCAGTTTCTGTTTCTCAAGGAGGCGTCGCTGCGTTCGGACAAATCCATAAACGCTACACCACATCTACTAGGAAGATGCCTGACCAGCAGCATAACCCAACGCGTTTAGTCAAGCCTGGAGTGACTGCTTACATATATCAAAATTGTGTACCTATCAGAGTGGATTTCTTCTGCAGAATTTTGTCAGGGGACAACACTCTCGTTGCCATGGGTTCTTTTTCAGTGCGCCAAGTGCGTACTGCACACGGACCTCGGTTTATCGTCTAATCCGAATGACTATACGCGCTGTTTGATTTTCCAGTCAAACCTGAGAGAAAATGTGAGAGCGGGGATTCGAACCCACACCCTAACGGACTCTATATACTGGCAGCTGCGTCTTAACCATTCTGCCACCTTTCTTTTCAAGATCAGCCGTCATGGTCATTCTGGAAATGAGACCTCCATGCTGATCTGTATGTTTGTTGGATAGGCTTCAAGTTCGCGAGGCTGTGTGCTGCTTCACTTCAGGTCGCTCCTCAAAGTCTCCTTTTACCTCAGTTCGGGTCTTCCCTGAACTGGCCGTACATCTGTCGTCCATTCTGATCACGGTCATGGCCAACTCAGTGATGCTGAGCCTTCAGCAACATCAACTCACAATGCTCGTTTAGCCAGCTCTGTCCAGCACTTCATATAATTTGTGACTTTGTCCTGTCAGTGGATTTTCATGATCATGCGCAGCTCTCTCAAATGGAACTGTTCCAGTTTGTATATGCATATGTATATAGGATATGTTCCATTGGATATGCATGTATACTATATACGGTATTTCACCAGCATTGTTTAATTTGCTTATCAGTTAATCTAATCACCCCACTCCCACCCCCTATGTATCTAATCAACACATCTGATAACACAACACAACACCATCAATCAGATCGCTTTAACGTTACCATAGAGATATTTAATGAAAATCACAAGTTGTCTTGTGGGCGTGAAGATAGCATGAGATGAACGTACAGTAGTGAAAATAACGTTTTATATATCTAGCTATGTAAAAGTGGAGCACATTCAAAGTGTACAAAATGCATGATTTATAAAACCACTGAAAATATGTTTTTTTCACCTGTTTGTTTCATAGCACTGTTGTTTATCAGAATTGTTATCTTATTTTGTTTTCTATTTATTAATTGTGTGTTTGTTTATTACTCATCCATTTTTTATGCACCCAGCCCTTCATTTTCGTGTGATGCAAAATCATTAAAACATGACTATAGTACGCTTTGTGATTTTGTTTTTATAGTTGTTGTCCCTGCCCCCCGCCTCGCCCCCCTATCCATTGCGGTTTCAGTGCCATTACTGCCATACCGCTCTTCTGATTTCCTCACACACAGCCGCACCTGGACTTAATTAACATGCCACAGCACTAATGAAGTGCCGGCAGTTCGCAGGGAGCTGTCAATATTAGGTTGTCGTGAGGTCACACCCCAGAGTACACCCCGCTTTGCTACTGAATCACTTTCACTGGTGGGGTTTCGAATATATTTTTTTTATATAGTGTTTGTTCTGAGTAACATACCCAACACACCTATTAGGCTCCCCACCGGTGACGATATTGGTCACGAAGTCACTCTGAGTGAGCGCCTGCACTATACCCTGCTATGGAGATCGCCACGAGGTCCCACCAACGATAGTTCCCAACGAATCTTCTGACACCAAAGACTCTGACTGGTAAACTATCCACAGGTTATATAGGAAGTGGATAGGAACAAAGAAACTGAGATCACCATGAGAGTAGGTCACGCCTGAGAGCCGCATAATTTTGAATCATTTTTAGCTATCTCTTAGAAAAAAAAGTTCTATTTTATTTTATTTCTTTTCATCTTATTTCATTTCATGTAACTGGGTGGGTATGGGTGCTCAGGGTGGTGGTGGTGGTGGTAGGGTGTGAGGGTGACATAAGGCAGAAAGTTCACTGATCACAAATCAAAGCTTGGTGTTGGATCCGCTTATAAGAAGGATGAACCACTGTCTGAACTCGACGTAATTGCTCACAAATACTCTTGAACTGAAGATGAGACCGATGATTTGTGTCACGTTGATGCCTGTGCTCTCTTTCATCAAGACGACATCAGCGCCAGCCTCAGTGGATGTGGTAGCACGGAGTATTGATCCACGTTCTCAGTCATATATTTTCTGTAATGAAGTTGAACTTTTTTTCCTGACTGATATGTTATAATCTGCCACATCAGTCGATCCGCCAAAGACTGCATCTATATTCAAACAGCATCAAAGTATAGCGTTTAGTGTGATTGTCATCTGCTCATTGATTACAGACGTCTGCCCCACGCCCCATGGCATGTAATCTTATCTCTCTGGTACATTAGTGATATGTGCGTGCGAACCGCTCTTTCTGTTTTTGGTTCCACAAACGTTGAAAAGGGGAAATGTCCTATTTGAGCGTCCTAAATTATTGCATCTGTTGGTTACATTTTCATGGTTTGTGGGACCACAAACGGAAAAAGCAAGATGGTGGCACGTCAATCTAGTGACTGAATCCGAATCAAAATTGTGTGAAATAACGTACAAAATAAGAGTCGAAATCCATTGATAATGGGTTACAACATCTACAGATGGTAATATCGTTTCATACATGCACCAAAATTGCTGATAAAATAGATACCTGAATTTATGATGCAAAAATAGGACCGTGGCTTTGTGATGAAGCTGTGAAAAGGTGAACATAATTCACTTCGGCTTTGGGCAATGAGTTTCGGTTCGTGTTCATGATAGGGGTACTTTCGCTTCGTATTGTGCCTAGTTAAGGATTAGAAGGGTCGCGGATCATACATGCCACATGTCGCATGTCATTTCTTATTTGCATTAACGACAATTTTTGCATAGTAAAAAGTACGGAAACGTTCATATTGATAGGTCCTAGAATATTTAGGATGCTAAAATAGAACATTACCTAAGTGTCCTAATGATGCAGCAAAGCACGATCCGGGCGGCCAGAGAAATCGATAGGTCTTGGGGACAGTGTACGGAATGAGATTACACTGAATTAATATTGGCCCGGGGCAGTGCGCCAGCGGACAGCCAAGGCGAGGTAACTCGGTATCGTGACAGAGAAATCGGATTGAGTGTCCGGCCTTGCACGCACACTTACACAATGGCCGTCCATGTCCGTCTCTCGTTTTTTTTTTCATCCCTCTCCCACTGTGTTTTTGTAATATTGTAAAAACAATGTACAACTTTTTCTTGTGGATATCATGATAATGAAAATAGGTTATGTAATAGTCGCACGTGTTTGTGCAATTTACAGGTCTACATAAATCATATTGACAATCATGAGAACAAGCATTCATGCGAACAAAATTCAGTTTTGAAATAATATATATAGCACCACACGATTTTTAACGAAAAATAAGTGACAAGACAAACAACAACAACAAAAAACAAACAAACAAAAACCAAACCAACCAACCAACAACAACATAAATTTGCTGTCATAAGTAATAGCATGGCTGCGTCTTGTCCACACACGAAATAAAACGTTTCCACACACACACACACACACAAACACACAATGCCCAAACGAATCACTAATCACTATCTTCTTTTTATTAACCACCCAGATAAGGTCAGGCTCAGTGTAGGAAACTCGTGCAGGCACGCGTGCCTCAGTTCCGAACGATTAATTGTTTAACCCCTTGACTGTTACCGCGGTGCCGACGAGTAGCCTACTAGGCGCTCATTAGTGAAGGGCTGCCACCTCACTTGGATAAGATGGAGCTAACTGGTCAGAATATCGGTCACCACTCTGTATTTGGACCCGGCTTCCTCTTGAGGTGAACGGTATTCATTTTGATCAGCAAAATCTGAAACAACCTGTCAGCCGATTGTGAGTGCGGCTCGTGACGAGCGTGCAACAGCGAACCGCATGACTTGTCAATTATAGCACTGACAAGCACACAAAAGGTAGGTATATGAACTAAACCTCTAATTAGTGCCATAGTGATCTCATTTTCAGATCCAGCAGCAAAGGGGGTGAATGTTTTCAGGTGTATGGTGTTCGAAATACTCACAGGTTACACGCTAAAAACAATAACTGAAGATGGCCTGTTACACAGCAAACACCAGCATTGAAAAAGGCTTCGTTAAAAAAAAAAAAAAAAAAAAAAAAAAAAAAAAATCATAGGCTATATCTTTTCTCGTCGTTCTGCAGGTTCTGCTCACTATGCATTCTTGAGATTTGAAGATGTACATGTGACGCGCGCGCGCGCGCGCGCGCGCGTGTGTGTGTGTGTGACAGGATGAGTAAAATGTGACTGTAAAGTATGTGTGTTTGTGCGCATGAATGTGTGTGTATGAATGTGTGTGTGTATGTGTGTGTGTGTGTATGTGTGTGTGACAGAGAAGGAGAGAGAGAGAGAGAGAGAGAGAGAGAGAGAGAGAGAGAGAGAGAGAGTCAGTGAAACATAAATAGGTGTTTTTCGAGATTCCAGACACAAAAAAGAGCTACCAGATCTTTCTTTCTTTTGGTTGCAAGACAGACACGTAAAGACATTTTACGCACAAGCCAGTATGAGTTCTGAAGTCTAACTTTTGAACGCACACACGCACCACTGTCACACAAACTTTCGATCGGTACTTGCACAACGCAAGTAATTGGTGCGACAAACAAACACATTGGATATCCACGCACGTGCATTGTAGCACACTAGTACACATACTAGCACGCACACACACATACACACAGCAGTAGTTATAAAAGTCAAAGTAATCTTTATTCAAAAACAACACCCCCGACCCCCCCCCCCCCCCCAAAAAAAAAGAAAAAAAAAGAAAAAGAAAATCAAACTCGGGAGCACATGGATAACATAAGCACGACAAGCACAACATACTATACAGATAAAATATTGAACTGGTTAACATAATGTATCAAAACCCACGCATAAGCGAACACACGAGTACACATCCATGACAAAAAAAAAAAAAAAAAAAAAAAAAAAAAAAAGAAAAGAAAAAAAAGTATGCATGCGCAAAGTACCATTATCACAGTGTGTACAGAGGACATTCTCTACACAGTGGGCATATAT
>NC_134896.1:12423116-12428116 GCF_041734735.1 Babylonia areolata | reverse complement strand
CTGAAAGGGGACAATCATACACTATTTACACTTGTGAACACTGTAACATGACAATGAGTGATAGATTATTGCAAAGTGTGTTTAATGGAACATTCATACTACTTTTGTAATCTAAGGAAGACAGAGGCATATAAATACACAGAGAGAGAAAACAATAATAAATTAATCAATAAATGATGAGAACGTCCAAGCGCTGACCAAGACATAACATAAATGCAACAACAAAAATCGATCTTTTTTGCAAAAAGCGATCCGAACCCACAGACGCAAACATGCCAAGGAAAGTGGACACTGGAGAAACGTTTGGACCGGTCAGACACAGACTGACCATAGGACGGAACTATTCTGAAACCACTGGACGGAATTCCTGACAAAGGGGAAAAGGTCTGTTCTTCTCTTCTACAGCCACCAGTATGTGTGATGGGACATTGATTAATTAAACGAAATTCTACTTCTTTTCTTCTTCTTTCTTTCTTTTTCTGGTTTGTTTTTGAACATAGATTTGTAAGAGATAAACATTTTGCTTCTAAAGATTCGAGGCAATTAGATACCTTTGAAAAAATGCAAGGCCTCCAACAGCTAGGAGCTTTATACATTTTTTTTTTTTGGTGGGGGATCAGTAAGAGAGTACACCAACTCATAATGGGTGTGTGTGGACAATGACTTCTGCCTGGTATGTGTGCTGTATCTTACGTCATGCGTTGTCTGTGAGTTGTACACCTGATGCTGGGTGGGGCTATGTGGACAGTGGCTCCTTCTTGGCCTGTCTGATGACGTGTCGTCCCACTGAGGTGATCTGCATAGTGAAGGCCGTCAGTCCATGATGCACAAACCTCCTTGGTAGGGGCTGAGAGGTGCAAAGGCTAGAAACCATCCTCGTCTAGCAAACAAACGGGGAACGGCCTAAAAACGCCTCTGCTAATACATTATATCACAGCAAACTTTTACACCGATTTGAGATATACAAATGATGAGCATAACATAGCGTTTACAGTCAGTTTTATTTCGAGAAAAAAAAGGTGCCACATACCTGCAAAGTAGAAGAAAAGTTTGAAGCAAAACGCACAAAAAAGCTGAATTCAACAACAACAACAACCCGTCTTGCTCTACTTGCATGCGGAAATAATTCATGGCCTTGAACAAAATTGTGATTCACGATCTCATGTTTTGCCTTGATAAAGAAGCCTTGCAGCACTTTAGCCAGGCCGTTAAAACATCTACAACTCACAATCTCATCTTTGTCAACTTCTCACAGTAAGTCACCATTGTCAAAACGGCACACATCTTTTCAGCTATCAACTGTTCAAAGTCTCAAGTTATTTATTTTCAAGCTTACGTGGTAAGCTACCTGTTTTATGTTTCATTGCTCACTGCAAACGTTTCTCAAGGTATTCGTTTATTTGTCACCGTGCAGTTGCTGAAAGGAATCAAGTCAGACTCAAATCAAGCCAGGCCTTAATAACACATTCAAGTCGGACCCCAAATAATCAACTTTGATACAATCAAGTCAGACCTAAAAGTATTCAAATTAGACCCCTAATGCATTCAACTCAAATCTGAATGCATTCGAATCCGGCCTTTGATACATTCCAGTCAGACCTCAAAGTATTAAAGTTAGGCCCTAATGCATTCATTTTAGACCTGAATGCATTCAAGTTAGGCCTTAACTGCATCCCAATTTATGTTAGGCCTCAAAAGCATAACGTTACCTCTAACAGTAAAATAAGAACTCAAGGCGTTCTAGTCAGGCCTTAATCAAGGTATTAGACGCATCTGAGGCCTTAAGTTATTCATATCCAACAGTACTTTCACACGCCACTTTTATAACAGCTGCTCAAAGTACTCATACCATTCAAGTCAAGCAATCAGATCTTCTTCCATGTTGAGCCCCAGTTTGACGGTGAAGAAGCGCGACATCTTCCTTTTCATGGAGCGTTTGCGGATCTCCACGTCCTTCAGGAGGCGCTCCTTCACGGGTTGAGTCATGACCATGCGCTCGGGTTCCGCCAGGGCGTGGCGGCGGTGAGACCAGCGGCTGTAGGCTGGCCGGAGGAACCCTCCCCCTGGTGACGGCACCCAGGGCACGGCACCCTCCTCATTGCCGTCCTTCTCCTTAGGGCTCCTGAACACTTGGGCCGCCCTCTGCCACAGTTTCTGAACCCTCTGCTTCCTGCTTTCTGGGGATGTGGGGGAAGGAGGCGGCGTTGCGGGGTAGGACTCTGTGGCGAAGACGTCGGGTTGGGAGGTGGATTTGGATCGGATGGCGTTGTTCCTTGAAGGGGGGATCTTTGGCAGAATGGACATCGATGACATGGACCGGTTCCTTAGCCCCACCGGATGGTGGTGGTGAACTTTCTTGCGGAAGATGTACGGCAGTTCATCGTCGTCGTCGTCCTCGTCAGAGGACTGTCTCTGGCTGGAGGGTTTGAGGTAAGCCGGGTGCCTGACCGGGAGCGTAGTGTAGCTATCCACACGGCGGATGTGCGGACTGCGAGGGGATGTGCTGGGGGTGGTACCACCACCGCCCCTTTTCCCGTTCCCTCCATTCACCAGCAGTGTAGCGCGGGGTGGCGGAATGCACGGTGTGTGCGTCTTGGATTTATCGTCGGTCGGTTCCCTCGTGGTTTCTACCCGCGTCGGAGGTGAAGCGTCGTGGTGGTCGGCGGACTCTTCGTGGATGTCCACAAGACTCCTTGCTCTGTGCGCTGTGTTGTTGCACTGTAGAGCGTAATCCTGCCTGGGCGGGTACTGGAAGCGCTCTGAGGAAGTGCGGTATACACGGCGGGTGGAGGAGAGGGAGGAGGAGGAGGGGGGAGGAGAAGGAGGAGGAAGGGGACCTGGCGGTGGACCTGGAAGGGTGGTGGATGGGGGGTAAGTGTAACACCTCCTCGTCCTGCACCTCCCCCAGGACAAGCGCGTCGCCGTTTGTCAGTTTCCTAGTTGTTGCCGGCGTCACTGCAGGGCTGTTCAGCAGCGTGATACCAGGGGGCAGAAGAGGCGTCTTCATGGTGAACGCTCTGGTATTTTGATAGTGTAATAGATAGAACTTAATTTGCGCGTCTGCTCTTTGTTCAATTAGTTTAGTAGTGTAATAAACGTAACTTAGTTTGGGTGTCTGCTCTTTGTTCAGGTAGTTTAGTAGTGTAATAAACGTAACTTAGTTTGGGTGTCTGCTCTTTGCTCAGGAACAAAGTCACGGTCACATACTGGTTGGATGAACAGGCTACTCATATCATTGGTGACGGTCATCCATTGAAAATGTAGCGAGCTTAGAGCTTGAATTATGATAGCAACCGTTTCTTTCGAATATAAAATGTGGAATTTAGTTCTGGCTTTTTAGTTTTCGTTACCAAAAAATGAAACATCATAAAGCGATTTGACCAGTTTATACAAATTTTCATTTGTTTAGTTTATACAAATTTTCATTTGTTTTGATTTTTATAGAATATGAAATCAAATAAATATATCAAAAAGACAAGAAAAAAAGATCAAAACAAGCTATTGAGATAGAAAAAAAAGAAAAAAAGAATGACATTTAAGACAGAGATACAAAAAAAAAAAAAAAAAAAAAAAGCAAGAACATGGAAGTTCAACCGTCTCAAAGACAAAATTAATGACAACTTCACACACTGTCCAGCACTGAGTTCAGAGACTGCTACACTGAAGTGATCATAATTATTCACAGCCATCTGTCTGCCATACGCCACAGATGAATCTGATCATTTCCCAGCACATTGTGCCTTGCATCATGATGAACGTGTTTGATAATTCACTGCAATCTATTTTTTCTCCCCTGCAGCATAGATTGTGATGATTTACCACCGACAGTTTTGTCACTCGGGACCAGTCCGCTGGGCTAAAGAACGCTGCAGTGAACGGGTT
This sequence comes from Babylonia areolata, assembly GCF_041734735.1. Lineage (NCBI taxonomy): Eukaryota > Metazoa > Mollusca > Gastropoda > Neogastropoda > Buccinidae > Babylonia > Babylonia areolata. Next base: position 12,424,234 of record NC_134896.1, on the reverse strand, counting down.
GGTCAGAGACAACTGAAACACATTCTCCGCGAAAAAAAAAGAAGAAGTTTGCAGCAAGTCTGAGATTGGAGTGAACCGATTGATAACAGAAAACTGAAATACACCCTCTAAAAAAAAAAAAAAAAAAAAAAAATTAAAATAAAAAAAAAGGGAGAAAAAGTTCCAGCGTATCCAGCATCTACCAACAAGACAGGAAACCGTATGTCATACGACCCACTATCAGCTGATGGACGGGAAGTGATGGACGATTTCCCCTGGGGAGGAGGACTCTCAGCGGCAAATGAATGGAGCTCGTTGTCTATGTCCGGACTTGGCGCAATGGTGACGGGCAGGAAGATCAATGGATGACTCTTGCCGGGATCCACTCTGCCAGTCTCTGTAAGGGTGGAAACAAACGCCTCGTTAAACAGCAGTAAGCGACAGAGTATAGATTATCATCAAGAGCGGTTAACGACTGCTGCATAAATACATCATTTCAGCAAACGCATCGTTAACTAGCGGTAAGCGCAAGTGTAGATTATCATCAAGAGTGGATAACGGTATATACATAGATACATCATTTCAGCATACGCATCGTTAAATAGCGGTAAGCGCAGAGTGCAGATTATCATCAAGAGTGGATAACGGTATATACATAGATACATCATTTCAGCAAACGCATCGCTAAATAGCAGTAAGCGCAGAGTGTACGTTATCATCAAGAGTGGATAACGGTATATACAAAGACACATCATTTCAGCAAGCGCATCGTTAAACAGCAGTAAGCGCAGAGTGTAGATTATCATCAAGAGTGGATAACGGTATATACATAGATACATCATTTCAGCAAACGCATCGTTTTTACCCCCGACATGTAGGCAGTCATAGTCCGTTTTCGAGGGGTGGTGGTGCATGCTCGGTATGTTATTGTTTCCACAACCCGCCGAAAGTCAACATGCATTACGAGATCTTTTTCGCGCGTATTTGATCTTCTGCTTGCGTATACACACGGAGGGTGTTCAGGCACCAGCAGGTCTGCATATCTGTTGACCTGGGAGATCTGAAAAATCTCCACCCTTTACCCACCAGGCGTCGTGACCTGAATTCGAACCCGGGACCCTCAGGTTGAAAGTCCAAAG
>NC_134896.1:12395616-12418116 GCF_041734735.1 Babylonia areolata | reverse complement strand
AGAGAGAGAGGGGAGAGAGAGAGTGGAGAGACAGAGGGGAGAGACAGAGACAGAGAGAGAGGGGAGAGACAGAGAGAGAGAGAGAGGGGAGAGACACAGAGAGAGAGAGGGGAGAGACACAGAGAGAGAGAGAGGGGGGAGAGACAGAGAGAGAGAGGGGAGTGGCAGAGAGAGATAGAGTGGAGAGACAGAGGGGAGAGACAGAGAGAGACAGAGGGGAGAGACAGAGAGACAGAGGGGGGAGACAGAGAGACAGAGGGGGGAGAGACAGAGAGAGACACACACAGAGAGAGAGATAACGCTCTCTCTCTCTCTGTACATGTCTTGCATAATTTATTTCTCCCGCTCCCAACACACACACACAAACACACACACACACACACACACACACACACACACACACACACACACACACGAAAACCTCCCACCCCCGCCCCCACCCCACACCGAACCTTCCCATCCCAAATACTCTGCACCTGTGGACGAAAGCATTATCCACCACATCCTCCAACAGACAAAAAACGTAATTTCACACGATCGATTCCAGGAATCCTACCTCAAAGTCCAAACATCATTGTGTCTAAAGAACAGCAAGACAGACACGTTCAGTAAACCTGACAGTTTCTCCAAAATTGACAAGCAAACCAATCTTTTTTATTTATTTTATATTAAAAAAAAAAGTTTTTAGCGATGGGATGAAAATCGAACCAAAAGCACGAAGAAAACCACGCCAATTCTAACAACCTCGGCTGTCTGTCTGTCTGTCTACACAAGCATACCTTTCAACGTAACACAGACCTTCACAAAGCGCTTAGTGAATCCTGCAAAAACAATGTGTGCATCCGTCACTAAAAAAAAAAAGTAATGGCAGAGAATGAATGTACTGAGTGAAACAGCCTCTTTCCAGGGATATCAGTCAATGAGGTGCTCAGCACAGCGTGATAGAAAACGTGCGTCCCACGACTCATAGGCGCACTGTCTCTGAGTCATCAGCTGATGTAAAACAGGGATGACAGAGAACCAACAAAAAAAAAAAAAAAAAAAAAAAAAAAGAAGACAGATCCTAGGTATTCACAGTACAATCCGACGGAGATCGTACTGGACACAATAAAATACCATTTACTTTGACGAACGGCAAAAGAGAGTCTCCTCTCTCTCTCTCTCTCTCTCTCTCTCTCTCTCTCTCTCTCTCTCTGTGAAATACATATTGTCTTGACACATGTGATATGAGCAAATGCTTTGGTCAATAAACCATTTGTCTTGTCTTGTCTTGTCTTGTCTCTCTTCGATGGCAAAGCACAGACAAAAAGTGAAAACTAAAGGCTGACAAAAAGGGTGTTAATACAGATGAATTAAGCAGAGATAGAGAGAGAGAGAACAAGAAGAACAAGAACAAAACTTCAATCTCCAGGCCTCCGGCCCCTAGAAAGAGGTCAAAAGTACTCAATATGGTGATCACTCAGCCACAACAAAATGTAAAATACGTACTAACTTAACCTGCAGAACAAAAGTGCTTCTCGTGTATAGTAAATTAATTCTAACTTTCATCATTGTTGTCACAGAATTCCTGTTGTATATTCAGGGCATTAAATATATTAGAGAGAGAGAGAGAGAGGGGGGGGGGTGAGAGAGAGAGAGAGGTGGAGGGCAGTACAGTAGAGGTAGAGGGGTTAGTGGGGCAGCTTGAATGGTGGGTCAACGTTTTATTTATTTATTTATTTATTGGAATACCTCGATTTACATATTTAGTCTGAATATCAGAAAATCAATATTGTCAGTCTGTCAGTCAGTCTGTCTGCTTGTCTGTCTGTCTAAAATCAAAATTGTTTCTGTTTGTCAGTCTGTCAGTCTGTCTGTCTGTACGTACGTACGTACGTATGTCTCTTTCTTATTTACCTTAGCAACCTTTCGGTCAGCCTGTCGGTCTGGTGTGGTCCCTCTTTCTTTCTGTATATCTTGTCTGTGTGTCTGTTTGTATATCTGTTTGTGCGTCGGTCTGTGTGTGTGTGTGTCTGTTTGTATAACTATCTGTCTGTGTGTCTGCAGGTCAGTCTATGATCGTGTACGTTGTTTGACATAAGTTTACATTTGGGCCAACAGCAAAGTGAGAGCTGTATTATCAATGGTTTCTCCAGTCAATGGGAAACCATTTACAGCTTGGTCTTTTGTGAAGGACTATGACTCTCAAACTAGGAGGCAAAATTGCACTGGCTCTTAGTGCTGCAGCCTTGTGGGCTAGTTGGCCTTTGGGAACCATCCCCAACGCTGACTGTCCTAAAACCCTCTTGGCCGAGAGAGTGGGGATGTACTTGGGCAAGACACTCTCCACTATAATCAAATTCTAGCCCGAATAGTCGGAACAGCAGTTGTCTCCTCTGTTGTTCTGATGGTCATAGTCGGACTCGACTGACTATCATATATATATATATACGTTGTGATGTGTTTTCCCCAGTCTTCGTCTGCTGGCTTTGCTTTTCCTTTCTTTCTGTCATTCTTTCTCTCTGTTTTCCCCTTCCATTCTCTCTGTGTTTTAAAAGTTTCAGTTTCAGTTTCAGTGGCTCAAGGAGGCGTCACTGCGTTCGGACAAATCCATATACACTACACCACATCTCCCAAGCAGATGCCTGACCAGCAGCGTAACCCAACGCGCTTAGTCAGGCCTTGAGAAAAATAAAATAAAATAAAATAAAATAAAAAAAATAATTCTTCCACGGCACACACACACACACACACACACACACACACACACACACACACACACACACACAGAGGCACACTTACTTGTACAAGCACACACACATACGCCCATGTCCCCCACCCCCAACCCCACACGCATATATACAAAGATGTAATATGTGCACACCCGCACGTTCCAATATTCCGTTGCTCCCACAGTGTAGGCATGCATACACACACATACCTCATCCTCAACCCCCCCCCCCCCCACACACACACACATACACACCCCACATACGCACGTGCACAGAACTCTCCTGACACTTGTGTACACTTACACCCTCGCGCATGCACAAACGCACACAAACACACAGACCCACACATACACACAAACACACACATACACACACGCACAGAGGCTGCCACTGATTGGCCGCAAGAGGGATGGGAAAAGATCTCTGATGCCACATATGTTTTAAAAAACCAACAACTTGGTTTCATTCTTTTGTTGCTGTTTTCTTTTCCTTTTCGTTTCTCTTTTCTTTCTTTCTTTTCTTTTCTTGCTTGCATCTTTGCTTTCTTTCACACTCTTTCTTTCCCTCTATCGACTGTCTTTTATTTCTTTCTTGGTGTTCGGCCTATATACACTATATTTCTCCGTTCTAATCGCACAGCTCTCTATATAACAGACGTATCAGGTAAAGCATCCTTAACCACATATGCTTCACTGAATAAAAAAGGAGCAGATATCTGTATATATGATAGTCAGTCGTGTCCGACTATGACCATCAGAACAGCAGAGGAGGCAACTGCTGTTCCGACTATTTGGGCTAGAATTTGATTATAGTGGAGAGTGTCTTGCCCAAGTACATCCCCACTCTCTTGGCCAAGAAGGGTTTTAGGACAGTCGGCGTTGGGATGGTTCCCAAAGGCCAACTAGCCCACAAGGCTGCAGCACTAAGAGCCAGTGCAATTTTGCCTCCTAGTTTGAGAGTCATAGTCCTTCACAAAAGACTAAGCTGTAAATGGTTTCCCATTGACTGGAGAAACCATTGATAATACAGCTCTCACTTTGCTGTTGGCCCAAATGTAAACTTATGTCAATCTGTGTTATAAGCCGAGTGTTATATCTATACCAAGATATATTAAACCAACGCACTGTTCAGGACTTGAGGAAGCAGGCAATTATAATTGAGCAGTCAACGATATTACTATATCGCTTATAATACAAAAGCAAGCAGTTAGACGTGGTGATTTTATTTTTCCTTTGTTTCTGCTTTTGTTTTTAGTTTCTTTTTTTTTTGTCTACCCATTCTTTTGTAGATGAGATACAGCGTTTATGGATGGAGCTATCCGCACTCGAAAATATCTGTGGAAAACTCGGAAACCGAATTTTCATTTAAAAAACAACAACAACAACAGCAACTTCTTCTTCTTCTGCATTCGTGGGCTGCAACTCCCACGTTCACTCGTATGCACACGAGTGAGCTTTTACGTGTATGACCGTTTTTACCCCGCCATGTAGGCAGCCATACTCCGTTTTCGGGCATGTGCATGCTGGGTATGTTCTTGTTTCCATAACCCACCGAACGCTGACATGGATTACAGGATCTTTAACGTGCGTATTTGATGTTCTGCTTGCATATACACACGAAGGGGGTTCAGGCACTAGCAGGTCTGCACATATGTTGACCTGGGAGATCGTAAAAATCTCCACCCTTCACCCACCAGGCGCCGTCACCGTGATTCGAACCCGGGACCCTCAGATTGACAGTCCAACGCTTTAACCACTTGGCTGTTGCGCCCGTCACAACAGCAACAAAATCTAGCTTTTCTTCTGCACTACATCATTAGCTTCACTAAACTGACAATCGGGGAAGAAGAAAAAAAAAGAAACCAATAAACAAAACTACGCGGTGAAATACAGAAAAAAAAAAAAATCACATAAACAAACAACATCAGACCACCCCTTAGAAGGAATCATACCAAACACAGCGGCGTCACTTCTTAACACTCCACCCAAAACCTGAAAGAACACCGAAGAAACAACACAAAGAAACTGAACCAAGAATCAAACAAGACACAATAAAAACCCGTACCGTACGTCCACCCTCAAGAAAATCTCACTCACCGATAGTCACTACGGGGCTTTTCCGCTTGTCCCCCTCCTCTCCCCTCTTCAAACACAGACGTCTGAGTTTCATAAAACCACTCCAGCAAATGACAGCACAGTGATGACAGTCACCCTTCCCAGATCAATCTCAGCCTCACGAAGGTTCTGGCCTCGAGGGGATAATCACCTACATATGTATATATACACACACAGACACACGTACATACGTGTACATGGACATGTCCTGTTGTCGCCTGTCCTGTCCTGTCCTGTCCTGTCCTGTTCCGTCCCGGGTCGTGGCGACTCGCCGCCGGGGCTTCGCTTTTCTGTGATGACATTTGGCAGAATGATTCCGACGCAGCGCACACGCACACGCACACGCACGCGCACGGGCACGTGCGGTCCGATGGATCGTGTTGTTATGTAGCCATTCCTGACATCGACCCAGTCAGTCCCCAGTTCCGTCCACCCTTTCGTAACAAGACAGACGACTGACGCGGCTAGCAGGGGTGGGAGTGGGGATGGGGGGTGGGATGGAGGAGGGAGAGGGGAGGGTGCGAGTGGGGTGGGGGGGGGGGGGTGGAGGGGGCGGAATTGGGGGGTTGGGGGGAAGGAAAAGAGAGGAGGGTGAAGGGGCGGATGAGGAAGGGCGGGGACGGACACTCCTGTCAGGACATTTTTTTTTTCTCCCTTTGTACGTTGTGGTGAATGATGATGATGATGAGGGCCAGGGTGGGGATGAGGATGATGATGAGAATGATGATGATGATGATGATGCCACTGTGGAGATAAATTTAACTCACTCGGTACGGCCAGTCCTCTCTTCTCCTCAACACAGACCCCTCGGATGTCCAGTGGGTGTCTGAATGACCCAACCTTTAGCTTCCGTCGTCAGAATTGTGGTATTCTTTGTCAACATTCACCTCTTCAGTATAAGAGCCTTCCGCTTGCAATATTTTGATGGTGGTAATTGGGGTGAAACGCTGTTAACGTCGTCTCTTTCGCCGTTGGTATGGAGAGAGTTAAGTTTGTATAAAATACCGACAAAGCTGTGCGGTGCTTCTTTTCACAATGTAGCCTGTCCTGGTGGCAGCCAGGACTGAGATTTTCTAAACAGACAACCAGCAGTCCGAGCGAAGAGTAGGCTGTCAAACTCTGACAAGCGCGTTGGGCTTTTGCTTAGCTCAGGTCAGGCATGTACTTTTATTTTTATTTGTATTATTATTATTAATTTTTTTTAATAAGCAGACGTGGTGTAGTGTATGTCGATCTGCAGTGCACACGCTTTGACACCTGAAAATTCCATTGAAACTGCGTTCAGTGTTATAGTGGTGATCGGAAAATTTGATCAACACTCCCGAAGAAGCATAGGTGAAAAGGACAACACTCAACTCAGAGAGAAAGAGAGAGAGAGAGAGAGAGAGAGAGAGCGAGAGAAAGACAGACTGACAGACAGAAAGCAAGAATTGTTTACGATTCTACACTTGCGCCAACGACAAAAGTATAATAACACCCTTTGTATTGCACTGTATTGTATTATATAGTGTTATATAACTATTTTGTCACACCAGATAGCTTTGTGTGAAATTCAGACTGCCCGCCCCCCCATCCACCCCACCCCCTCAGACTCCCGGGGAGAGCGCGTTGTCACAGTGCTGAGCCACGTATTTATTTTTTCGCTTTTTTCCCTGTCGGCAAGCGTCCTGAATTATTGCACCTGTTCTGCATTTTCTTTGGTTTGTGGGGGAAAAAAATAACCCTGGGAAAAGCAAGATGGCACGTTAGTTTAGTGACTGAATCTGCATGAAAATTGTTTACAATAACATGCAAAATAAGAGTCGAAATCCACTGAAAATAGGTTGCAACATCTATACTACTGATGGTAGTGTCGTCGCATACATGCATGAAAATTGCCAGTAAAACAGGTTCATGAATTTACTATGCTGAAATAGGACTTTACCGGGCAAGTGTGCTGGTTTTACTATCGACGTAATTTTTTTTCTATAGAATTTTTCAAAGGGCTGATCGTCAGCCAGTTATATAAATGAACGGTATCAATATGCAGTTCCAGGGCTCCTCCTAGGAAAGCAGGCTGACGGGCGCAATAGCAGAGTGGTTAAAGCCTTGGACTTTCAACCTGAGGGTCCCCGGTTCGAATCTCGGTCAGGGTGCCTGGTGGGTAAAGGGTGGATATTTTTACGATCTCCCAGGTCAACATATGTGCAGACCTGCTCGTGCCTGAACCCTCTTCGTGTGTATACGCAAGCAGATCAAAAACGCATGTTAAAGATCCTGCAATCTATGTCAGCGTTCAGTGGGTTATGTAAACAAGAACATATCTAGCATGCACATCCCCGAAAATGGAGTATGGCAGCTTGTACGGCGGGATAAAAACGGTCATACACGTAAAAGTCCACTCGTGTACATTCGAGTGAACGTGGAAGTTGCAGCCCACGAACGAAGAAGAAGAAGAAGGAATACAGGCCGAGTCAAGCTGTGTTGGGATGTGGGGAGGTGTTACGGTTCCCAAGTGTCCTGATTCGTTTCCTTGACGCCTCGTGTCGAGTGGCTCATTGGTCCAGGGGTATGATTCCAGTGGGTGCGAGGAGTCCCTGGTTCGAATCCTAAGCGAGTCCTCTTTTTTTTGTTTTCCTTTTCTGATCCATCACTTGTTTTCTATTCTGCGTAGCCTTTAATTATTAAAGATTGTGTCTGAATGTATTTTCTGGTCTGTTTATTTTGTTTAATTATTGCTATTTTCAAACATTGGCCAGGCTCTCGAGGCCTGACTGGATTTATGCGATAGTCAGGCATCTGCTTCTTCTTCTTTTTTTTTTACACAAGTGTACGGCATAAAGTCATACCGCTTTGATACTACCTTGTAACGGCAACCGACACTCTTTTTTTAATCGCCTGGGATCTTGTTGAATTATCACAGGTATATAGTAAGGATCGGTGTATCATTTAGTGTAAGGGTTTGTGTTAAGGCGTCTGGCTAGGGGCTTTGCTTCCAGATCAAGTGCATTGAAGACCAACGCTACCAGGATGTGTGTGTGTGTGTGTGTGTGTGTGTGTGTGTGTGTGTGTGGTGTGTGTATGTGTGTGTGTGTGTGTGTGTGCATGCGTGCGTGCGTGCATGGATTGTGTCAAACGCGCACTGACCCTCTTCCGAAAATCAAACCATGAGAAGATGACAGGTCAGTGGACTGGGAATTCCTTTATTGTTTCACGAAAGTATTAAAAAAATGTGGTAGATGAATTCATTTTCCTGCAAGTTCAAAGACTTGGAATTGTGTTCAGTTTTCCTTTGGAGGTCATTAAAAGTGGACTGGAGGCTGAGTTGTTCCTCGGCATTTCACTGAAACCAAGGCCTGACGAAGCGCGTTGGGTTACGCTGCTGGTCAGGCATCTGCTTGGCAGATGTGGTGTAGCGTATATGGATTTGACCGAACGCAGCGACGCCTCCTTGAGCTGCTGATACTTCACTGAAAAATTAATAAAAAAAAAATCGATTGTTCTTTGAGGGTTCAATATATTACTTTTTAAAGGATAAATCGAGGATTCTTTTCTTTCTTAAAGGTCCACGAAACCGTGATATGAATTAGAACAACTCTTAGAAATAATGCAGATTTTATAGCAACTTTTGCAACAAAGCATAGCCACCATGAATTAATCACCTGAATATGTTCACATGACCGTGAGTATTATTTAACACCAAGTATCCAAATCCCATGGCAGCGAGACTTGTGCTCCAAAAATAATTACTAAAGTTGTACGAAGCAGTTTTTGATTCGAATTATCCTCTGTACGTCTGTGTCTTAACAGACGAGACTGCGCGGTTTTTTTGTTTTGTTTTTTGACTCACTTGTGTAAACAAAGTGAGTCTATGTTTTAACCCGGTGTTCGGTTGTCTGTGTGTGTGTGTGTGTGTGTGTGTCCGTGGTAAACTTTAATATTGACATTTTCTCTGCAACTAGTCAGTTGACACCAAATTTGGCATAAAAATAGGAAAAATTCAGTTCTTTCAAGTCATCTTGTTGCACAATGTTGCACCTCTGGGATGGGCACAAAAAAAAAAAAGAAAAAGAAAAAAAGAAGCCTAATTATATGCAAACTGCATTTACTGTTATATTTATATTTTTTGTATTCTCTAAACTTGGCACTTTGACCTCTTATTCTGCCACAACAACAAGAGGAGTCATTATTGTCATTTTTTGTTCAAACAGGAACTTCTTTTGCTAAGCATGGAATTTTTATTTATTTTTAGCAAACTTGGTGCACATAGTAAAAAAGGGAAATTACTCTGTAATTAATGCTAGGGGACTTAATTTATCACAAGTGAGTCTTGAAGGCCTTGCCTCTCTTGTTTTTAATGTCCCACAATTTGGAACATTTTCATTTTCTGCATTTCAGTGTGACGAATGGGGTGAGTGAGGAGGAGGGGTTGGTGGTGGGGTGATGAAGATGCTGCTACGCGGGGTCAATTTTGACTTGGAACCATACTCTCATATAGTACATTCAACCAGGCTAAGACGCACAGACACCTGCAGTGTTGGTCAGGTAATAATTTGAGCAACATTCCCAAAGGTTATCCGGATGACCCTCGATTGTGTGGTCTGTGACCCTATTTGAACTCATAGTACACACTACTTTAGGTAGGATGAGAGAGAGAGAGAGAGAGAGAGAGAGAGAGAGAGAGAGAGAGAAAAGAAAAGAAAAACAAATCACTTCTGACGGGACTCGAACCCGCGACCTCCCAGTCGTTAATCCGTGACTCCAACCACTTGAACACGGTGTCTGGCACCACGAAATCTGTCCTCGTTGGTCACCCATCCTTTGATCCTCTCGATGTGACGTGATATTTGTTGGAGTGTTTGTAGGACACGTTCCCGGGAGCAAAACGTGCCGCCCTGGTTTGTTTTCGTTCTGGAGTGATATCTAATTCATCACCTGATGGCGAGTCACGTTTCGACATGCAACACTACACCGTGTGACCTTTATTACCTTGTTCTGCAGGAACTGTGTCAACGTACGCCACGCGGTGTTTTGTCAGCTACTATTTATCGTAATTCCTAGCGCGCGCACGTGCGTTCGTGCGTGTGTGTGTGTGTGTGTGTGTGTGTGTGTGTGTGTGTGTGTGTGTGTGTGTGTGTGTGTGTGTGTCTGTGTTCTGTTTAAGTATGAATAGAAGTCAAGCCTTTTCATACAGAAACTGAACTCTCCAGCTTTTTCACACAAACAGAACACCAAACATGTACTTCACATTTCATAACTCAAGCACTGTATTTGAGTAATCAGAAAATGCTAAACAAATTATAACAAAACAAAAAGTAGATATAATATTAATAAATAATCCCACAAAAATTGCCACATCAAACATTCTCAGGCGATTGTTCCCCTTAAGATCTTTAACACGAATGATTTCCACACAATGCTCATAATACTCATCAACTGTTCACATTAATATCATCTCACAGAAGCTAGCTTTACATCCTCAAAACAATATACACAATTTATATCTTTGTAGCCACATTGTAATATTTACAAATTAAAGCAAAATCACATTCATGGAATAAAAAAAAAAGAAGAAAAAGAAAAGTATTCTAGCTAATCACATTTAGACCAAGACAATCACAAACTGCCGATATCAGTCTGGTATTGAAAGAAAGTCACATATATAGATATATCTCACCATTCAGAATCATATGTACACAGTACAGAATGCCAAATGAACTCCATAAAATATGAAATTGTTGCTTATGGTCCAACCGACCGCACTGTCACACCAGACTGCTCAACTACATGAAAATTCAACCGCGCTAAACAACTGTCACATTTTGAGAAAAACAAACGAACAAAAAAAAATCGAAACAAAACAAAAACAACAACAACCAAAACCAAACAAACTCCACAACATGAAGAAGGGTGCAGAACAAGGGTAATATGGAGATTCTAGTTTCATCACAGTTTATATCACAAAACCAATTATCAACACCAATACTTTTGTTTTCCGTTTTTTTTTCTTCTTCTTTTAATCTTTTTTTTTTTCATTTTTTTTTTCAAGACCAATCCATCAGTTTTGTTTGATGGCAGGAAAGTCGCAAGGACAACATCGTTTATAGGGGGGAAGCGAACCTTGATCACATGCACGAACATCACAACATGAGGTCAAAGCTGAAGTGAACAGAAAATCCGGCAACACTTAACCTGCTCAATCTTTCAACCTGCACATTCATCGTTTCGGATTTCACGGACCGTCGTCCCTGATAAATAGAGAACAGCCAGCCACATGAACAGCAGGGAGGTTTGGGGCGGGCGTGGCGGTGTAGGGGTGTGTGTGTGGGGGAGGGGGGGCGGAGGTGGGTGGGAGGGGTGTGAAATGGAGGGAGGAGGTGGGGACTGGGTGGGTGGGGCAGAGAGATGATATGGGAGGTAAATCCAGATTCAAACGCATCGTTTAACACCCGAAAACCGAGCGCGCGAGCTAGTGAAGCTGGAGCCATAGACGCAGAAAGAAGGGGGGAAATGATATTTACTGAGCGAGGAAATTATTTATGAAATGACCTTTTCCTTTCAGGGATTGACTGGTTGTAAGTTTGGAAAATCATGAAAAATAGCCCAGAGTTCCTGTGTATTTCTCAAGAAAGTTAAGGTGGACAGACATCAAAATATAAGCTGGTTTACAAAGGACCATGCTCACTACGGAAATGCACGTAACGTGTATTCTAATGCCATTGTCAAAGAGGCAACAGAGATGGCAATTCAAGCATCAGTTGTCTCCCATAGCTAACAATGCGAAGGTCTTCTGAGTTCAAAGGAGCCACAACTTCCATGGGCATTATCACCATTATTATTATTATTTCTACGGGGGAGAGTTGGTATGCTCCTCCCCATTCCATCCTATCGTTAAAAAACCCCATTAGACATTCATATAATGTTTTATGAAACAACCTGGCTATTGCTCTTGCTGTTGGTGCTGCTGTTATCATTATACTCATGATCATCATTAGCATGGCGCTATTATTATTATTGAGCATTGATGCGAATAGCATCAACGCGTTATTACCAGTTATAACTGAGTTAATCAAAATGTATTAAAGTTCTTGTTTCAATGCAGAGAGAGAGAGAGACAGAGAGAGAGAGACAGAGAGAGACAGAGATGAAACACAGAAAAGATTTTTTTTCGCGATTTCAGAAAAAAAGAGAAAAAAACGAAAAAAAAACAGAAAAAAAAAACAACCAAAAAACAACCAACAACAAAAACACAACAACTCCCAGCTCTTTTTTTTTTATCATTAAACAATTCTAACTCTTCTTCAAAACAAGAATGCAAAATATCAGAACTGGGAAGTCAAAGCTGTTTCGTTTGTATCTTTCTGTTTAAAACTCAAGATGACACAGCCATATCGTAAAACACGAACATAAGCTCCAAGTATTTGATCATGTGTTTTTTTTCTCGTAAAACATTAGCAGCATTAGGCTCCATGTTTTTATGTTTCCCCCCCCCCCCCCCCCCAAAAAAAAACCGCTCTAAAAAGCAAACAACTACCTCATTCTAGCGAGGATGTCAGAAATGGAACAGCAGAATTTGTTCTTGCAGAATTATTCTCGTTAGCGAAGGAGGCAGGAAGAAAGAAAGAAAATACCAATCATATAATATCATTCCAGCAGCAAAGTTGGTAGCTCCACAAAAAGCAGTCAAAACAGACTCAGTAACTTTTGGATTTTTATAATGAAATCAGACTAAACATCACCTTGAAAAACAGTTCTGTCACCGTCACTGCACAAACCTTTACAGACGACAAAACCAGACAACTTCAGGGCAGAAAAACACAATGAATCCACATTCCCAACAACAAATGGAATGATACAGGGACATCTTTATTTGCCTATCACATTGAGGACACAGAATGAGCGTAAATATCAAGAGAACACAGTGAGACACACACAGGTAAACAAGAATTTCAGTTGCCTCGCAAAACGATTAGGGTATAGACATAACTGGGACAGGACACAGACCGACAGGAACCCAACCACGAAGCCACGGAAAACGCGCGCATTTTCTAATGTATATAATGTGATAATCGAGATCAAAAGCTGTCTTAAAATCAAGAAAAATGCACCTATGATTTCCAATCTGATACCAGAAAACCATGGAGCACAAAAACGGAAAATCACCCGAGTGAATGGCGATGCCGGAAGCCCGCTGCAAAGGATGGAAAAGTTTGGGACTTTCAAGGTATTTCGTGATCATGTCTTTCAAGTGGTCTCCATGCCAATGACAGAACTGAAATAGATCTAGTTTCAGTTTCAGTTGAGGTTTCCAGGAGACGTCAAAGCATGCGGACTAATCCATATACGCTACACCATAGTTAGTTAAGTGAACTTACATACAGTTAAGTAAATACACATGAGTACAATCCATAGACTAATCAAGCCATGCACTCCCATCACCCGTTGCGACGATAATCTGCAAAGGTTCCTGCAACATATAGTTCTAGATTCAAGATTCCAGAACTGTTAAAAAAAGGTCTTGTTGTTCAAATCTGACAGTCTTTTGACTGATAATTTTGTAAGTTTTCCTCATTTACTGTCATGTACACCCCCCAGAATATTACCAGAGGACAACAATTTTGATAGCCATCTGGACAACTGCATCCATAAGGGTAGCCTACAACCCTGCATCAGCGCAATGAAGAAGAAGAAGAGGTCGACGACGATGAAGAAGAGGATAAATAGGAAGATCAAGAAAATGATGAAGTAGAAGATTATCGAAGAGGAAAAAGTGGGTGAAGGAAGAGGAGGAGGAGGCGGTGGGCAAGTAGGAGAAAGACCAAAAGACAATACTTGAAAGAAGAGAGGTGGGGTGGTCGAGAAAAAGATGACCAAGAATGACAATCCTAAATAATATATCTATAGTTCAAACGGTATCAGCCATTAAATGATCATAGAAGTACCATAAAAGACCTTACTTAAACCCAAATGTCCAGATAAAAAAAAGTTGAATTTAACCGGACTGTCCAGATATAGCTTTGGCTTGCGGCTGGAATCTGGTCGTTGATCCTTCAAGAAATAATAAGGGTAATCATGTTAACGATAACCCGAAAATAAACAAAACACATTCAAAAAAAGAAAAGAAAAGACATTAAGAAACGGACAGCAGGGATTTGGATTTAAGATGAACTTAAAGACATGTAACTCCTGGAGGTATTTATGGGTATGAGCAAAATACGAGTATTAATATCATTCAACAGAGTCGATTTTCTCCTTATAACTGGTAACATTATCCTTATGTTGAGGATATTGGAATGAATCGTGCGTGGTTTATGTAACTGACCGTTATGTGAGAAGGTAAGGGACAGTTCAGGAATCTGTGTGGCTCCTGTATGTATGAGAAGCAACCTTGGCAATTCCTGAATCACAGCCACAACTGTCAATCACTTGTTATAATTATTTTACACACACACACACACACACACAAACATGAGCCTTAATGAGAGATTTTAATTTTCGCACCCCCTAAATCCCCAAGAATAGATAGGTTCCTCGGCTTCATGGAAAACAAAGATATCAGGGCTTATTATTATATTTATTATTATTATTATTACTATTATTATTATTGTTGTTGTTGTTGTTGATTGTTAGTGGAAAGAATAAACATTCAACGAAATCCATCCGGCGCAACTGATTCCTCTACAATGAACATGGAGGTGACCAATATTCATTTTATGGGTGACATGACGCGAGTTTCTTCCCCTGCATGGGTGAGCTATCTCGCTCACAGCAGTCACTGCCCATACTTGTACCCAGCTACACAGACATCCCTCCATAATTTGGTGGTGGGCCTAACTGCCCACGCAAAAAAAAAAAAAAAATCAAAAAAAATCATAGGTCACTGATTCCAAACAGCAGTCAGAGAAAAAAAAAGATGTAGATATCAGAACTATTGGAAGAAACTAAACTAAAAGTGGAGATAGATATACCGAAGAGAGAGAGAGAGAGAGAGAGAGAGAGAGAGAGAGGAGAGAGAGAGAGAGAGACTTTATTGCATATCACTTTGATGCAAACACAAATACATTTCGTAATTTCATAAACCCACACAGTATAATCAGACTAAACTTACGAAATTGCAAGAGCTTTTCAGAGAGAGAGAGAGAGAGAGGGAGGAGAGGAGGGCGGAGGGGTTGGGGGGATAAAGATATCTACTCAAACAAGAATGAGATAGAACAAAATGATTCTGGAATACTGTTGTGTAGGTCCGTTACCAAAGAACGCCTGACCGTTCTGTTTTTTTTTTTTTTTTTTTTTTTTTTTTGTAGGAACCGTGAATGAAAAAATCAACATCAAACCCAATGGATTATCAACCCTCATCAGAAAGTTAGAAAACGTACTAATTCTCTACAGAAAGCAGCTAGACATGCAGTGCAACACCTTGTTGTTTTATACCCCGTGTTTTTAAATCAGTGTCATGAAGTTGCCACCACTACATGGTACATTAAAATTAAATCAAATCTAAACGCTAGTCAGCTGTACTGTTAAATGCTAAGCAGTTGTCAAAATGCTAGATTAAACGCAATACTGTCAACTGTTAGCTAAATGCAAGTTTTAAATCAATATTAACTGCTACAAACAATTGGCTAAATGCTAGTTAACTGTATGCTGTTAACTAACGACTAAACAATTGGCTAAATGCTAGTTAACTCAGAACTGCTAACGGCTAAACATCTGGCAAAAGGCCAGTCAACTCAGTATTGTTAAGTGCAAAACAACTGGCTAGCTGCAATTTTCTACTCTCTCTCTCTCTGTGCAGCCTAAGCGCAGTTTCCGATGTACCCGGGGAGGTAATGTAACTCTGTGACTGTTGTTTGGCGCAGTGTGGTTTTTAATAAACGAGGAAATGCGGTCTTCGAAACGAAAATATAATATCATTACTGTCTTTGTGACGAAAGAAGCAGGCCTGTTAAAACTCCAATGATAAAGTAACGCTATCTTCATGATAAAAAGAATTACTGATAAACTGACCCCGTGACCAAGTTGTTGTTGTCCTCACAAGAAACAGTGTCTTCTTAATTTAACAAAGGAACGTTGAAAAAAAAAAAAAGTTTCAAAGACTTCTTTTTGCTGTGGTGTGCTGTTGCTTTTATTCGTTCTTCTATCCGTTCTCCTGTCTTCAACACATCATTTTTTGTTGACATCAAAATGAAATATAAAGAAGGAAAGATTTGTACAATGAAGTGCTGAAATAATTGACAATAATTATGAACGATAAGCCATACTGGTCAAATCAGCTGAGGAGGTCGGAGTGTAAAGCTACATCTTTTTTTATTTTTTTTTTATCTGGATGTTTATTTGTCCTTACCTGGGAAAGCCTGCTGAGAGGCATAAAACCCGACACTGAACTATTTATTTCTCAGTGACCATAATGTATCTTTCATGCATGTATATCTCCACCAAGAAGGTTGTGAACCACAACAGACTGGTTGATGACAAACGTCAATCCAAACGCTCGTTCTTGTGATGTCCACTGGTAGGGCTTGTTCTTTAAATCAAAGACAGGAGAGATAACGGCCGGTCCTGATGGTTGCTGTTGTTGTTGTTGTCGTTCATTCCTGTTTGTTGTCCACGCCAGTCAGGAGGTCCCACACGTGGCTGACCAGTTCCTTGGCCTTGGGGCCGTGGTGGTGGTGATGGTGGGTGTGGTGGTGGTGGTAGTGGGCCTTCGCCGCCTTGCCTCCAACACCACTACCACCACCCTCCGCCGCCCCTCCATCCCCTTCTTCCTCCGCACCCCGCCACCACCCTCCTCCTGCTCCTCCTCCTCCTGTCACAGCTCTCCACCACCTCCCCCACAAACTTCATTCCTCCTCTTCGCCGATGTCTTTGTTCTGGAAGGACTGGTAGGTGCCCACGTCGCTGCTGGTGCCGCCTACTCCTCCCCCTCCTCCCCGCACTGGCTGACTCTCCGCCTCGTCCGGCTGCCTGTGGTACTTGGTGCCCGGGTCGCCAGGGCGGAGGCGCGAGCGTTCTTCCTCGGGGTTGTCGTTCTTGAGGTAGAAGTGGAAGCCCACGTTGAGCTCCGGGATCTCGTAGAGCACGGACAGCATGACCATCATCATGAGGAGGCCCAGCAAGAGGTACACTGGAAAGGACACACACACATACAAACACATACACGCACGCGCGCGCGCGCGCGCACACACACACACACACAGCAACACATCAAGTCTTAGATACAGAGAAATAGAGAACGAACAAATGAATCGGTGACTGACTGAATGAATGAATGATTGATTGAACGTACAGCACGGACAGCATGATTATCGTCATGAGACTCAGCAATAGGAACACTGAAACACACACACACACACACACACACCGCGTCACTACAACTGGTAGAAACAGAGAATAACACTAATGATGATGATGAAGATGATATTGATGCTGATAATAATAATGACAAAACACACACACACACAAGCACACACACACACAAGCACACACAAAAACAACTGCTCACGAAACAAAAAAACAAACAAAACAAAAAAAACAAAAGAAAAACGGGAGCAGATTCCCAACCTGCGCATAAACCCAATTCGCTGCTCAGGGCCTTAAGAGCCACTATCAGCTTTGTGCAACAAACTATTAACGTAACTTTAATTAAACAAGATGAAATAACTGAACCAATAAATATAAACGAAGCATTTCCGGAAAAGGTAAAGGGCGGAATCAACAACAAAGTGTAGAGAGTAAACATCGTTGCAACAGATGCTGATGAAATGAAACTTGACTTTTGGTGTGTTCTGTAAAGAGTGATGTGGCAAAGCGCACGCCATGTGTGGTTTACTGGCGAATTCTATACTGATATTTATTTATAGCCCGCTCTGATGGTCTATCACCTAGGATTTTTTTTCAGTGAAGGAAGCAGGTATGCGCAATGTGAGTTTGAAAAAAACAACAACCAAAAAACAATGACAGCAACAACAACAACAACAAAAGTGTGTGTGTGTGTTTGTGTGTGTGTGTGTGTGTGTGTGTGTGTGTGTGTGTGTGTGTGTTTATTTGTTTGTTTGTTTGTTTGTTTGTGTGTGTGTGTGTGTGTGCAGAGGCAGTCGGACAGAAAACATGAACTGGCACTGTGTCTCACACACACACACACACACACGCACGCACGCACGCACGCACGCACACACACACACACACACACACACACACACACACAGAATTCTTTTACTGCAATAGATTTTTTGCATGCAGTCCCAAACACACGCACACACACACGAACACACACTTGCACGCACATACGCATAGAGAACAGAAAACATAAATTGGCACTATGTCTGTCACACACACACACACACACACACACACACACACACACACACACACACACAGATGGATTGACAGACAGAAAGAAAAACAGCAACCCGTGGCTGGGCCAATAAAACTCCTACTGAATGATTATCCACATCGCTGGAGTGAAGCAGGCTGTTTCTCAATTAAACTCAATGACATCGTTTCAGCAACTTAAAAGGAAGAAACTCTGACAGTACCAACAAACCGAATGAGACGACACTGACAATGCCAAGAGAACAAAATGAGGCAATATTGACAATACCAACAAAACTGATGACGCAAAGTTGACAATGCCAACAAAATAAATGATGCAATGTGGACAATGCCAACAAAACAAACGAGGCAATATTGTCGATGTCAACAAAACAAATGAGACAATATCGACAATACCAACAAAACAAATGAGGCAATATTGATATCACACACACACACACACACACACACACACACACACACACACAGAGAAAAACAACAACAACAACAGAACGACACTAACACACGCTCGATGGTGGTGTATCGTATTTGTCAAGTCTGTCTGTGCTTGGCCAAAATATGTATGCCACTTTTCATTCATTTCTAAACTTTTTTCGTTTCTGCGTTAGTTTGCAGTAACTCCCATGTTCAATGGCATGTAAGGATGGTCTCCGAACACCCCCTCCTCACCCCTCCACACCCCTCCAAATACATACTCAAAAACTATTTGAAAATATGAGATTCCTTTCCATTGTGTGCTTTGTTACCACGTTACGTCTGTAGACACATTTGGTGTTCTCGTGACGATGAAATGACTTCTGAATCTGCGTCTTTTTCTTCTTCTTCTTGTTCTTCGTTCGTGGGCTGCAACTCCCACGTTCACTCGTATGTACACGAGTGGGTTTTTACGTGATTGATCGTTTTTACCCTGCCTTGTAGGCAGCCATACTCCGCTTTCAGGGTGTGTATACTGGGTATGTTCTTGTTTCCATAACCCACCGAACGCTGACATGGATTACAGGATCTTTAACGTGCGTATCTGATCTTCTACTTGCGTATACACACGAAGAGGGTTCAGGCACTAGCAGGTCTGCACATAATCATGTTGACCTGGGAGATCGGAAAAATCTCCACCCTTTACCCACCAGGCGCCATCACCAAGATTCGAACCCGGGACCCTCAGATTGAAAGTCCAACGCTTAATCCACTCGGCTATTGCGCCTGTCTGAATCTGTGTCATAAACACACGCACACACACTAATCACAAGCACATATATACGTTCACACACATCACACACTGCCTCCAGCTCACCAAGTGGTGGTCACTTTGTGCATACAACTGTGCTAATGAATATGCTTAACACCAGCGGCAAGCTGGAACAAGCTGGAAGTCGCGCAACAGTTACATCACACTCCACACAGACTCACCAGTGGTGGCTACTCTGAAGAGAGAGTTATGAGAGACACTTTGCACCTGGCACACAGCGATAAGTCAAAACCACACACTAAGTAATCAGTGGTGGCTACTTTGAAGAGAGAGCTATAAGAGACACTTTGCACCAGCCACACAACAAGAAGTCAACACCACCACACATAGACTCACCAGTGGTGGCCAGTGTGAAGAGAGAGCTATGAGAAACAGGCGCAACAGCCGAGTGGTTAAAGCCTTGGACTTTCAATCTGAGGGCTGAACGTTCGAATCTCGGAAACGGTGCCTGGTGGCTGAAAGGTGGAGACTTTTCCGATCTCCCAGGTCAACATATGTGCAGACCTGCTAGTGCCTGAACCCCGTTGTGTGTATACGTACGCACAAGATCAAATACGCACGTTAAAGATCCTGTTATCCATGCCAGCGTTCGGTGGGTTATGGAAACTAGAAGATACCCTGCATGCACACCCCCGAAAACGGAGTATGGCTGCCTCCATGGCGGGGTAAATAAACAAAACAATCATACACGTACTGTGTATGTGTGCGTGCCTGAAATCTGACTGAATGACACTGGAAACGAATGATGAGCTGCCCAATGGCAGCCGTCAGTCGGCTCAACCCAGGTAGACAGCCTGTAGTGGAAATGACCCCCGAGTTTGTAAAGCGCTTAAAGCTTGGTCTCTGACCGAGGATCCGGCTATGTCAGTATCCATATCATCATCATGTCACACAACAGGTCAAAGCTCCACACAGACTCACCGGTGGTGGCCACCTTGTACAGGGCCCGGTGAGGCTGCTCGGCGTTGTCCCCGGGGATGAAGTCGCCCAGGCCGATGGTGGTGAGGGAGATGAAGCAGTAGTAGAAGGCGTCCAGGTAGTTCCAGGAGGGCTCCAGCACCGTGTAGATGGCCGCCGGCACCAGCATGAACAGCGACACCAGCACCAGCACCGTCAGCATCAGGTGCAGGAGCTGGATGTGGAACGCCTGGAAGAGGGTTGGGAGGTAGGGGCGCGGGATCGGTGAGTAACATCCTTTCCTTCTGTTTGCAATTCAAGCTTAAATGTACAACATTCTCCTTACAGAGACATACCTGGCAGAGAGGTGAGGGTAGGTGGTGGATGGGGGGCGGGGGGGGGGGGGGAGTGAGGCGTGGGACCAGTGAGTAAGATCAAGTGGCAAACTTTCCTACATTCCATCTGTTTGTAATTCGTGATAACATGTACAAAATTCTGCTTGCTGAGACATACCTACCTGGAAGAGGGGTGGGATGGAGGGGGGCGGGGGAGTTGGGGGTTGGTGACGGTAAGATCCAGTGATAACCTTTTCCTTACTTTCCTAGGTGAGTGTTTGAATCTACAACAAAGGGTGAGGAGGATCAAATGATAATCTAACCTGCTTTTCATAATAACACCAACACTGCACGTTAACGCTCACACCTTTCACGTATGGAGGTCGTGGCGTTTACAGCAAGTTACACTTACGTACATGCATGCATACATACATACACACACATACATACACACATATACATAAACACACACACACACATACATACATACATACATACATACATACATGGATCAAGTATACCATGCACGTTAAAGCGCGTGCACAAAACACACTTGCGGAAAAGCACACACACACACACACACACACACACTCCCCCTCCATCCTCCACCCCCACCACTCACCTTGTACTGGTTGCCGAACTTCCGGAAGAGCAGGTAGAGCATCGCCTTGACGGGGATGAGGATCCGCTCCACCAGGGCGGTGAAGAGCACCAGGGTCAGCGGGATGCCCAGGATGGCGTAGATGATGCAGAACGCCTTGCCCGCGTCCGACAGCGGCGTCACCCGCCCGTAACCTGCACCACAGTAATACAAAGACAGGTAGGTAGGGGTAGGTAGTTTTTGTGTGTCATTCATGGACATATAGTTAAGTGATGGTCTGCTTGTGCTTGTCTATGGTCGGTCGTACATCTCTCTCTCTCCCTGTGTGTGTGTGTGTGTGTGTGTGTGTGTGTGTGTGTGTGTGTGTGTGTGTGTGTGTGTGTGTGTGTGTGGTATGGTGTGGTGTGGTGTGGTGTGTGTATGTGTGTGTGGCGAGTGGTGAATCGGTGGCTCAGTGGAAATGCGCCTGACCAGGAAGCGAATGCCCCGAGTTTGAGTCCCGAGATTCTTACTCTCTCCTCCTACTAGACCTTGAATGGTGGGTCTGTGAGCCAGTCACTCCGACGTAACGATGAACCGAGGTCCTGTGTCCAGGTCCAGGACATTCATCATCATCATAATGATAACAATTCAACACCACCACCACCTCATCGTCCTCCTACTACGACTACCACTGTACATTCAAATGACCATTACCCAAAGGTCGTTTATCAATAAATGTGGTCTGAATAAAGTGCAGGAGTGTCAAAAGCATTAGAGATATAAGCTCACTAAATCATGGTTTTGAAACAGTATAACATCACTCATATCACACACACTTGTTCTTCCTCACACAAACATAACGGCTTGTGAATCATAAACAGCAGTATCGGCTCTTTTCTTTCTTCCCACGTGCCATTCGTGAGTGGGATGAACTCCCAGCAGACATTGTTGAGGCAGACTCCCCCAGCAGCTTCAAAAGCAGAGTCACCTCTCACCTCAAGGTCGCCACTCTTGACAGTCTCGCTGCCGCAAAACTCCAAGAGTAGGCAAATCCATAAATTACAGCAATGTCGGTTATGAATGTGAGAGTGAATGTTTAGGTAAGTAGTGGGTAGGGGGAGTGCTGGAAGGAGGGCGCTGCGGCGGGGGGTGCCAGGGGTCATCAACAGGATGCCTGCCTGTCACTTCTCGTCCCCTCTGATCCAGTTAGTAGGCAGGAGGGAGAGTGCGAATGTGATTGGAGTAAATGTTTACCTGCAAGATGTCTTCCAAACAGGTATAAAACCAATCCACATAGAACAAT